>NW_026613262.1:1608614-1628038 GCF_029220125.1 Pseudoliparis swirei
TGTATTACATCTTTGATTATAAAGATTATAAATCCCACAAGCCACACTGATTATCTGCTAGTTTAAATGATTGTTTTTCCTTGTTGTATTGTCTGTCTATGTTTATATTTGTGTCAGGATGTTTGAATGTAAGCGGATGAGAATGGTTGGATGCAGGCACGTGCTCAGACATTTTGGGGGGCAGGTGCTCAAACCAAAAAAAAGGGCACCCAATGCCAAAAAAAAATTCTGACAGAGTTGAAGCATAAGCAGCAATACACTGATGATGCTGTCCTCAACCTGCCTCTCCTCTGGCAGCATCAGACCGCGAGCTTACATGTTCTTATTGAATAAAGATGAATTATTATATAGCAACAACAGTACAATCATTCTGATTGGCTAATGGGCATCATGCCAGCCACATATTGCCCTCCTCGCTGGTCTGATACGGATCCGTATTGCCCTCTTACGTCATTTTCAAAATGAGCGATATTGATAGACATCAACAGCCAAGAGCAGTGGTCCTCAAACTAAGGCCCGCGGGCCGAATACGGCCGCCTCCACATTTGGCCCGGCCCTCTGAATAAGAGAGGCCGTAGGATTTGTTTTTCAGTCTGGCCACGAAAATCCTAGACTAGCACCTATTGAATAGAACGGAATAAGAATTCTCTCTCTCTTTCTCTCTTTCTCTTTTCTCTCTCTTCTCTCTCTCCCTCTCTCTCTCTTTTCTCTTGAATTCTCTCTCTCCCTCTCTCTTCTCTTCTCTCTCTCTCCCTCTCTCTATTCTCTAAACATAACTAACGTCAGTAAACAGCTGGACGAGGCTTTGAAATCACAGAGTTTTTGTTTGTTTATTTTTTTAGGAAACGACGGACCAGTTGTGACGTCATGTTTTCAGCAGCGCTAATGTTGTGGTTGATTTATCACAAAACAACGTTAGGGGACAAACACCGTTAGGACCTGTGTGTCTGGTGCTGCGCGTCAGAGGAGAAGGAGGTGCACCCGTTCGGTGGCGCGAGGAGCACTGCGCGGAGGAGGAAGTGGAGGAGGAGGAGGGAGGGGCGCCACGGGGGGAGGGACATAAGAGGAGGGGGGGGGATTGTGATCGCCGCGGAGCGGGTCTAGGCGAAATTCTCACAAGAACTCAAATAAATGCCCCGTCGGATATTAAAACACATTTGGGGGGACTTGATGACAGAAAGAGTAACTTCTTAAATACGGGTGAATTAAAAAAAAGGTGTCTCCAGCAAAAAGGGCACTTTACTCATCCAGGGAAAAGGGGCTGGTGCTTGAGCACCACTAGGGCTCTATCTGTGCACGTGCCTGGTTGGATGGATGTTTGAATGTTAATCCTATTGTGAGTTTTATTTGTAAATAAAGTTACAAAATAAACTATTAGAGCACCTTTATAAACCATTTATATAAACACAGTGAATTAAATAACAGTATGTGTTCAGGGCAGTATTCGCCGGTACTGAAACAATTCAATTCAGTTTATTTGTATAGCCCAATTTCACAAATTACAAATTTGTCTCGGAGTGCTTTACAATCTGTACACATAGACATCCCTGCCCCAAAACCTAGTGTCATGCTCCCTGTTATGGAATGAAGAAGTGGTAGTCTCGCGATACTTCATCGTACTACGGTTGGTTCTTTATGCGGAGCGGGGAAGAAGTGGTGCTCTCGCGATACTTCATCATACTACGGGTCGGAGTGAGGAAAAAGCGGTAGTCTGGTGATACGTCATCATACTACGGATCGGTTCCTTGTGCGGAGCGGTGAAGAAGTGGTAGTCTCGCGATACTTCATCATACTACGGGTCGGTTCTTTGTGCTGAGTGAGGAAAAAGCGGTAGTCTGGTGATACTTCATCATACTACGGGTCGGTTCCTTGTGCGGAGCGGTGAAGAAGTGGTAGTCTCGCGAAACGTCATCTTACTACGGTTGGTTCTTTGTGCGGAGCGAGGAAGAAGCGGTAGTCTCGTGATACTTCATCATACTACGGATCGGTTCTTTGTGCGGAGAGGGGAAGAAGTGGAAGTCTCGCGAAACTTCACCACTACAGGCGGTTCGAATTGGAAGTCTCGCGATAATTCACCACAGTACGGGTCTTTGTGCAGAGCGGGAGCGGATCAGCTAACACGCAGCAGCTAATCTCCCGTTGTAAGAGCCGGTTTGTCCGCGTGGCATCAGAACAGCATTGTGATCGATAACACAAACCGTTCATATCGCCACCTGTCCGTCCACCTTACAGGTAAGATCGATGACGTCTGCTCGTTGCGTGAGCTCCTGCTGAAATACTCAACCAGCGCCATTAGCCGCGGAGCAGCTTTGTGTGTCCTAACATGTGGTTATCTGTGGTTAACGTCAGCTGCTGGTTAGTGTTAGTTAGCTCGGTGAGTTAGGGTTAGTGAGCTCCCGCTGAAATACTCAACCAGCGCCATTAGCCGCTGTGTGGCTAACATTAAGCCAACATTCAATTCCGTTTCTTTTGTAGAGCCCAACATTACACATTCCCCTCGGAGGGCTTTACAATCTGTACGCATACGACATCCCTGACCTTTGACCTCACATCAGGACAAACTTCCCAACAAGGAAAGACACCTTCAGGAGAGCAAATAAAAGCAAAATGTCATGTGTATGTGGTTAGCTGCTGGTTAGTAGCGAGTTAGGGTTAGTTGGGTTAGTAGAGTCCCTGGTGTTAATTCATCAAGCAGACGGTAGTCCGGGTTTGTTCGTATCACAAACGTGTTCTGAGACGGCTCAATAAATAATATTATTTATATAAAAATACAGTTTAATTGTTGGAAGCTTCAACACTATTGAACAAGGTTCATATTATTATAAAACCGTATTAATCCTTTCAAACAGCACAGTGCTCGCTCATCTTCTGCTTTCAGCCCCAAACTAAAATGTACTAAATTGATTGATCAAGCAGGTATTTGATCCAAATCATGTGATCCCTCTGACCCTCCTTCCCCTGTAGTTCATCTCTTCCTCAGCTGCTGACCGCTGGTTTCTCTGACGCAGTGACCCACCGGAGTCGTTTCCATGGCATTAAGGCGAGGACACATCAGGTACCTGAAGGTAAATGAATCAATAACTTCCTGCTCAGATCAATAAGTTATCAGACACAGATGATTGTATTTCAGCCTCTAGCTAGTGTCATGCTCCCTGTTATGGAGCCCCTTCCAGTCCAATCTGACGACCCGTACCTGTGCAGACCGTCATCTCTCACGCTCCGTGTAACACGTGTGTTTCTACAGGTGTGTGAGGTGCAGACGTCTCAGAGTGATGTCAGAGATGGGCAGCACACCCCGAAAGGAGCCTCTGGAAAGGTGACGGCTATCCTCTGATTGGCTGAATCTGTTTGTATTTTCTGTGCTGTGTCTGAATTGTCATCCGTTTTATTGTGGTTAGTTACGAGTGTTGCATTGTGGGAACTGCAGGTTTGTTGATGTAATAACGGAGAGCGTTTGTGTTTCAGGAGCTGTACGATAACGGATACTGCGAGCAGATGATGGAGGACGACGATTCCAGAACCAACCTGATCGTGAACTACCTGCCTCAGAGCATGAGTCAAGACGAGCTGCGCAGCCTGTTCAGCAGCGTGGGCGACGTGGAGTCGGCCAAACTCATCCGGGACAAAGTGGCAGGTAACGCCCCCTTCGCCCTGCGGCTCCAGCCCAACCCCAGTGACCCAAAGCTCTGGAGAACTACTGCAGTTCCACCGAGCGTCGGTACCGCTGCGGTTGTAGTTCCACCGAGCGTCGGTACCGCTGCGGTTGTAGTTCCACCGAGCGTCGGTACCGCTGCGGTTGTAGTTCCACCGAGCGTCGGTACCGCTGCGGTTGTAGTTCCACCGAGCGTCGGTACCGCTGCGGTTGTAGTTCCACCGAGAGTCGGTACCGCTGCGGTTGTAGTTCCACCGAGCGTCGGTACCGCTGCGGTTGTAGTTCTACCGAGCGTCTGTACCGCTGCGGTTGTAGTTCCACCGAGCGTCGGTACCGCTGCGGTTGTAGTTCTACCGAGCGTCGGTACCGCTGCGGTTGTAGTTCTACCGAGCGTCGGTACTGCTGCGGTTCTGATGCTAATGTTGGACTAGTCTGAGTAGGAATACTAGCGTTGGTTCTGAGTCATTCTAGCACAATAATAATGTGGGTACACACATCTTCCGTGACGCGTCGTGTTTCATGGTCGTTGTTGCAGCTGTTCTGGCTGCAGGAGTTTTCGTGCTGGTGCTAGTTGTACGATCTGCAGTGTTTCTTGTGTCTCCAGCAGTTGTTTTTTTCTGAAGTTTGTCTTTTTAAATGTTTTTATGGATCCGCTGATTTTAATTTTAACATTTTGATTTTTTTAATGACAAACTTATGGTCTTTGATTTGTGTGTGTGTATATATATATATACACACACACACACTTTTATTTTCTGCACTGTTGTAATATTTTGTATTTCCACACCAGGTTTATGACGACTGAGTGTTAACCAGGTATCTGATGGTAATTGATGAAATCAGGGCTGGGCAATATGATTCCATATTCTATCACAGTTAATCATTCATGGACTTCACAATACAAACAAACTCATGAACATTAACCAGTGAATTCAGAATAATGTTTTGTATACATCTGATTATTAATGTTAAATGTAAGATATGAAAACATATCGTCCAACCCGAGATTAACTTTTTGTTTTGAATGATTTCACTGAATCTAACAAATGTACAAATGTTTCAATGCTGTTTTCACATGTTTTATTTTTATTTTTCAGGCTTTGAAACTGTCTGTAAATAATTGAATAACGAATGCCTGAATATCCTGAACCTTTTGTTCCAGATTCACATTCTGCAATTCGTGTTTACTTTGAGGGAGAGCTCCTGGTCCCAGTGGTGTATTCCCTTCTGGGAAGATATCCCAGTATTGTGACCCAAACTCGCTAGTCTGCACACGTCCCAGCATGCATCATGCTACTCCACCGCGACAAGATGAGCACGCTGTGATCAGAGTGATGAGCAACGTGTTGGCGTGGCGCGCGTGTTTTACATCATCAATGTGCGTCTGGCCCTGTAGTTGAGGGTTACTATAGCAACGTCCTCCAGTGTCACATCCATTGGTCACTTTAAATGTCAAAGTTTGGGACGGGAGGTCTCACTCGAACTGAACTTCAGTGGTTGTTATGAGTTTTCCGGGTTTGTTCAGAACAATGTAGTTTCTACACTTTTCAACCACTATGGAGAGGTTTCTACTGATTTCTTGTCTCTTTTTCAAGATCCAGCATGTAACACAGACATTTTTATTATTTTATTTTGTTTTCCTTTGTGTTTCTCTAGGCCACAGTTTAGGTTACGGCTTTGTTAACTTTGTTAACCCTAATGATGCAGAGAGGGCTATCAGTACCCTCAATGGCCTGAGGCTACAGTCTAAAACTATCAAGGTAATGTGCAACAGGTGCTCTTTGTTGTCTCCACTGATCCATGTGTTCTGTTCCCTGGACACTAGAGGCCCTTGTTGCTTTCTCCTCAGACTGTTAGACCATGAAGGTATTTTTAAAACACTGCTGTTTTGGTTTTTCTGACTTGGTAAATTATTCTATCGCTGTTTTTGTTTCGCACATGTTGACACTGAATCTGTGAGTTTCATCAGTTCAGTGTGACAATGTGCCAGTGTTTTCTTTTATTTGGTCAAAAGTGCCTAATGATCTTTTTTGGATGTTTTCATTTTGTCTTTTTGTTTCTATTTGATTTGGAATAAATGTTTTTCTTTTTTTAATATATAGAACATAGACTTATTTAAAGTATCCCTGGGTTTTATTTAAAGACTGTCTGTAACTGTATATTTCCTTTGTTCAGTGTTTCTTTCTTCATTTTGTGTCGTTGTGAAGACGACCGACTGAATGCTTCCCGTCTCCTGCAGGTGTCGTTCGCGCGGCCGAGTTCAGACATGATCAAAGATGCAAACTTGTACATTAGCGGGCTGCCGAGGGCGCTGAGTCAGCAGGACTTGGAGGACATGTTCACTCGCTTTGGACACATCATCAACTCCAGAGTGCTGGTGGACCAGGCCTCCGGTAAGGGTCACCAGGGTCACCAGGGTTTCCAGGACTCTGTCACCTTTAGCTCACCCGCTCTCTTATTGGCTGTCTAGGTCTGTCACGGGGCGTGGCCTTCATCCGCTTCGACAAGAGGTCTGAGGCCGAAGACGCCGTCAAGCACCTGAATGGACACACGCCCCCTGGCAGCGCTGAGCCAATCACAGTCAAGTTCGCCGCCAACCCTAATCAGGCGAGGAACTCCCAGATGATAACGCAGATGTACCACGGCCAGTCGCGGCGCTTCGGGGGCCCCGTGCATCACCAGGCCCAGAGGTTCAGGTAGGCTCACCTGTCGCCATGGTTCTTCAGCATTTCACCCACATGACCAAGGTCACCAGGTCACGTGTTCCTTTGAACCCCTTCAGGTTTTCTCCCATGAGCGTGGACCACATGGGCGGAGGGGGCGGAGTCTCGGGGAGCCCCTCCGGCGGCTGGTGTATCTTCATCTATAACCTGGGCCAGGACGCAGACGAGGCCATTCTGTGGCAGATGTTCGGGCCGTTCGGCGCCGTCGTCAACGTGAAAGTGATTCGAGATTTCAACACCAACAAGTGCAAAGGCTTCGGCTTCGTCACCATGACGAACTACGAGGAGGCCGCCATGGCGATCCACAGCCTGAACGGGTACCGACTGGGAGATAAAGTCCTGCAGGTGTCCTTTAAGACCAGCAAGGGACACAAGTAAGAGGTGATTAGGGGGCGGGGCTTCAGTCGGTTGAGCCCAACCATTTTCAGCTTTTTTGTGGATGTGAATACAATTTTTTTCCCAGCATGCCCCGTTTCCTTCAGGCTGTATGACGTCACTTGGTCCTGTACAAAAGTGTGACCGTTTTTTCACTGAATATTGTGAGTATTGATCCAAGATGGCGGAAATGAATGGAGCCCGATTGGTAGTTTGAGTTCCACCTTCAGTAAACGGGGAACTGTCACATGGTCCACATGAAAAACTGTAAATGCTTTTTAAAAATGTATAGAACTAGTTTTCCTTCCGCCCTGCTGACATCACGTTAAAATAACTGATTACTAAAGTTGATCAGAAACATTGAACCGATGCACAAAAAGCTCCGAGCTCATTCATCCAGTCGCTTACCAACCGTCTCCTGTCGGGTGATTGACAGCTCTCTTGTCCAATAAGCACACAGGAGAGGGGTCCTGGTTACATAGTTTGTTGTGTTTGAACAAATCTATTTTATTTCATATTTTTACAAATGTCTTCTGGTTAAAACCCCCAAAGTACAGAAAGGTTTCCGATGTTCGAGGTCTGGTTCTCTTTGGCATTTTCATTTGTATTCTGTTGACGGATTGCAGCTCCATTGTGTTGTTGTTGATTCACAAATAAATCTGCTCATATCAAACCTTTCTGCAGCGTACTTGTAGTTATTGTGTATTTGGAAAAAGTTGAGGAATTTTTTTTTTCTCCATGAAACGTTTTTCCCGTTGGAAGAAATGTATTTTGTGTATGTATATATGTGTGTATGCATGCATGCACGTGCACAGATAGACCCCGAGTGGTGCTCAAGCTCCTCCCCTTTTGCCCCGGATGAGAAAAGTGCCCTTTCTGCTGCATCCACATTTTTTCTTCATTAATAAGTATTTAAGAATAAAAATTACTCTTATCAATTCCCCCCAAATGTGTTTTGATATCTGCGCCCCTCCCTCCCTCGTTTATGTGGTATGTTTCTCTTTGTTTTGTCTGTTCCAGTTTACAAAGATCAGTCTTGTATGAGCATTACAGAGGCTGAAAAGAGTAAACGCAAGAAAAAACAACCCTTGTAATAACTACTTACTAACCCAGGGGTGGGCAAACTTTTTGACCTGCGGGCCACAATCGGTTCTAAAATGTGACAGAGGGGCCAGGAGCATTTAGACACGCAATGTAATTTATTAAACCTGGAGATTGCGTCTTTTTTATACATTTCAATTTAAGGTACAAATTTAAAGTAATCAACATTTACTGGAAAGAGATCAATGCTCACTTTCAACATTCAAAACAAATTATTACCCAACAAAATACTCACTCAATAATTTCTAATTGTTTTAAACCCCGCAAAATAATGGACGGATTGTCCTGAGAGATAGACTGTCTTAAATATCCTGCCTGCAGCAGAAACTAGAAAGGGGTCTTTAAAGTCAGGGCGATGTGCGGCGTCATCTGGTCAGCATGTGTATGAACCCGTCACAAACAGACAGCGCTTTACTCGAGAAAATATGACCCTAAAGCTGACAATTGAAGTTAGATTTTTTTTAATTATTCATATCTCTTCTGAAAACACACATTTACTCATGTGGACCAACTGTTTTGGTGTTTGAAATTGGTTTACCAAAAAGGTCATAGGTTCACAAAAGCAGTGAAATATCTGAATACAATGCTAGATACATGTAATTGCACCTGTCCATCCTGGAGGGATCCTCCTCCGTTCTCTCCTGAAGGGTTCTTCACTTTTCCCCCCTGAAGGGTTATTTGGGAGTTTTTCCTGATCCGATGTGAGGTCAAAGGTCAAAGGTCAGGGATGTCTATATGTACAGATTGTAAAGCACTCCGAGACAAATTCGTAATTTGTGAAATTGGGCTCCACAAATAAACTGAATTGAATTAAATAAATGAGGAAAACCAAATTTTGTATTCCCGTTTTTTAGTAAAAATGATGTGTCTGTCACACATTCACCAAAATGATAAAGATGGGACTGAGAAATTACTTCATATTGCAGATAAAGTTTCATGGGGTGTGTGCAAATAAAAAATGACCATTACATTTTTTTTAAATAAATATGTATTGTACATAAAAATAAAAAAAATCTACATTATATACATGTTGAGAAATAAAAACCAGAACACAACTATTGACACAGACTATTTACAATATAGCTTCACTATAATAACATCATGTCATCTTGTCATGAGACCTCTCTGCTGGCCGGGCAGGTGGAGCTGCAGGTGGAGCTGCAGGCTGCGCTGTAGGCGCTGGTGAATCCTCTCTGTAAAATACAAGACTAGTCAGCACCGCGCACAAGTTACGGGCACCGTGACGGACACCGTGACACGTAACGTGTAGTAAAGACTCTTACCCGGTTCAAGTGGATCTCTTCTGGCTGCGTGTTCCTCCTCGTGGCTCTGCAGCCCCTCCAGGCTCCGCGCTGCGGCTGTTTCTAAATGAGCCTTACCTGTGTGGTGGGCGGGTCCTTTGTGATTTACTGAGTGCTCATTGGTTGTTTTTTTCGCAAAATGTTGACAGACAAACGGATTGACAAATCACAGTGAAGGGTTTCGTGTGACGAGTTCTTTCCGTGCCAACGCACACCGGAAGTAAACAAAATTGCGATTTGCACAAGTTCGGCGGGCCGGATTAAAAAGCCTAACGGGCCGGATGTGGCCCGCGGGCCGTAGTTTGCCCATGTCTGTACTAACCCATGAGGTCATGCTCGGAAATATCAGACTGAGGCGTTATAACGTTTTTACAGAGGTTTAATATTTCCCGGCATTTGCCAAGCGGTCAAGGTTAGTTAAGTTGTTTATTATATGGCATTTTTCGCTCCTATCATTTTGTAAATAAAAACAAATCGTAATGTTAATAGAAAAAATGTCATTTTGCTCAATAACTTTTGTTCTGAAGGTCTGAGAGCTTCGCCGATTCGTGATGCATTTTGTGTTATGATTCTGAGGCCGTTGCGGATCCAACGGTAGCCTACCAAGCTCGAGTCTGTCGGACCTCGGGAAGCCAAAGTGCGTTAGGGTTAGGATTAGGTTAGTGAAGGGCCAGACAGGCTTTTTATCACCCAATTGGAACGAGTTGAATGAGGACATGGCACAATGTCACCTCAATGACATTGTATTTCCAGACAGCACTCATTCGGCTGACATTTGGGTGACTTTTGATCTAAACATGCCAGAGCTTAGCTCTCTTTTTGGGGTGATAGCCCTGGTCCCCCCGGTCCCGAATATGTGGTTCTGGTCCCGGTACCCCCCAGGGATGACCCCGAAACAGGCGAATTCGAAATAAAGGTCCCAGATTCTGGGTCTCTTTTTGGGGTGAAAGCCCTTGACCACCCGGTCCCGAATATGTGGTTGTTTTCCCGGTACCCCCTCGGGATCACCCCGCAAAAGGCGTTTGAATGTGGCTCTCTATCGCCATCGTGTGACAGACATTTATAGGGCTATAACTCCTCGAGGAAACGTCCGATTGACCCCAAATTTGGTATGCATGGTCCGGGTGGCTACACGCCCATGACCCATGGGTCACTGATTTTTTAAAATGGGGTAATTTCGAAATAAAGGTCCCAGAGATTCGGTCTCTTTTTGGGGTGAAAGCCCAGGTCCCCCCGGTCCCAAATATGTGGTTCTGGTCCCGGTACCCCCTCGGGATCACCCCGCAAAAGGCGTTTGAATGTGGCTCTCTATCGCCATCGTGTGACGGACCTTTATAAGGCTATAACTCCTCGAGGAAACGTCCGATTGACCCCAAATTTGGTATGCATGGTCCGGGTGGCTAGACGCTCATGACCCATGGGTCACTGATTTTTTAAAATGGGGTAATTTCGAAATAAAGGTCCCAGAGATTCGGTCTCTTTTTGGGGTGAAAGCCCAGGTCCCCCCGGTCCCAAATATGTGGTTCTCTTCCAGGTACCCCCCAGGGATCACCCCGAAAAGGGCGTTTGAATGCGGCTCTCTATCGCCTCCAAGGTGTGGAAGACGGTACTTGTGCTGTAACTCTGGCTGGGAAGATCCGATCGGGCTGAAATTTGCTGTGCATCTTCTGGGGGACTAGATGCTCATGACCCAAATATTTTTTAAGAGGGGGTACATTCGAGATAAAGGGCAAATTCTGAATAAAGGTCCCAGAGTCTGGGTCTCTTTTTGGGGTGCTGGCCCAGAGGCGCCCCATCCCGAATATGTGGTCCATTTCCAGGTACCCCCCAGGGATCACCCCGAAACAGGCGAATTCGAAATAAAGGTCCCAGAGTCTGGGTCTCTTTTTGCGGTGATAGCCCAGGTCGACCCAGTCCCGAATATGGCTCTTTGGTCTTGGTACCCCCCAGGGATCACCCCGGAATAGGCGTTTGAACGCGGCTCTCTAGCGCCACCAAGGTCCCAGAGTTTCGCTCTCTTCATGGGGTGATAGCCCCGGTCCACGCGGTCCCGAATATGTCCTTATGGTCTCTGTAGCCCCCAGGAATGACCCCGCAATAGGCGGGCTCTCTAGCGCCACATAGGTGTGAAAAGGCGGTACTTGTGCTGTAACTTCTTCGGGGAAGGTCCGATCGGTCTGAAATTTGGGATACATGTTCTAGGGGACTAGGCGCTCATGACCCATGGGTCAAATATCTTTTAAATAGGGGCCCGTTCGAGATAAAGGGCAAATTCTGAATAAAGGTCCCAGAGTCTGGGTTAGGGTTAGGGTCAGGGGGAGGGTGGGGTCCCCACTGTGTTCCCACAGTGAGGACCCCCGTGTACGGTCCTCCTCCAGTCTCCAGTCACTCATCCCTATTTCTCATTCAGGCCATCAGGGTCCTGAGCATCTAGCCTCGCAATCCACCCTCTCTCAGATAACTTTCTCCGGCCAGTAGGCCAATAGGGGTTGCATTCAATTACCGACACCCTTAGTGCATCCCACCCATGTGACATGAAGTGTTGCACCAGTTTGGTGTCGGTCTTCTTCCCCTTCAGGATGTTGTGTTTATGCTGGGAGAATCGGGTGGCAATAGTGTTGCCTGTTTCCCCAACATACAGTAGAGGACACACACTGCAATAAATGATGTAGACACAATTTTTAGTCCTAATGTCCCCTTTAGCTAATGTTTGAAAGATCTCCTGTGTCTTGTTGTTTTGGAACCAATGTTTATGTTTAAAATATTGGTCAATTCTAAATGTTTTATGTGTCAGTGGTGTGATTTTAGCCTTTATTAAAATATCCCTGAGGTTTTTGTTTCTCCTATATGCTGGAATGATGGTGTGGTTTTGTAATGTGCTTGTGCCCTCCATGTGTGTTTTAAAGTTACCTCTCACTTTATTCACCAGGTGCATCGTAGATGGTGAAAACGTGGTGATCAGAGGTAGGTTAGAAGTAATCAGAATCGGCTTCACACTTTAAAATGATTTTCTGCACCTTCTCAGGAAGGTCCTTCCATACCCCCTGGTGGACAGCGCTGTAAACAGCAGTCGTACAGCCATGAGGAAGTCATCCTCTCTCGTACATATTCTATGAAATCTCAACAGTTGTGACTTAATAAGTTCAGCATATGTGTGTTTCGGGTGGAAGCTTGTTTTTGAACAGCAGTGCATGTGTATCAGTGGGTTTAGGGTTAGGAATACGAATATACTCATGAATCTCCCCGCGTTCGCCCGACGGCTCGGCAGTTGAATGGAGATCCAAGGAATGCACGGGCCGACGCGTGTATCTTAGTATGCCTCGTCCGGTAGATCTTCAAACCCGGGAATCGGTTTCCAAATTGATTGAGTTCAGGATTTAAAGTTAAGGCCTCTATCAGGGATAGTGACTGTACCTAAAGAGAAATAGTTGAAGTCTGGGTTGAGGTCAGGCTTAGGCCCAAGGCAAGCTGTGTTCAAGGGGCTAGTGTAACAGGACCGGAGGCAGAACTAAAAAGGGGGGAGTCGTAAAGGTTTAAGGTACATTTAAGGGTATAGGTTACCCTATGTTGAAAGGGGGAGTGGTTTAGGTTTAAGTTTTAAGTGTACATTACTATATGTTGTAACAGGGAGTAGTACAGGTTAGGGTGAGTGGAAAAGGTTAGGATAAAAGTACAAGTTTAAGTGTATATAACTGTCTGTTCAAAGGGAGAGTGGTTTAAAGTAAAGCTTAGGTGTAGGGTTAGGATATTTAAATGTACTCGTGAATCTCCCCGCTTTCGCCCGACGGCTAGGCAGTTGAATGGAGATCCAAGGAAATGCACTGGCCGACGAATATCACTTAGTCTGCCTCGTCCGGTAGATCTTCCCCCCGGGATGGGGGATTCTTAACTCTTACAGGAAAACGGGTTTGCAAATTGGTTGAGGTCAGGGCTGGGGTCAGGGTAAGAGTTAAAGTTACTGTACTTAGAGAGAGACACATGGCTGAGGTCAGGATTGGAGTCAGGCCTAGACCCAAGGTAGGCCGTGTTAGGGTTAGGGTTAGGAATACGAATATACTCATGAATCTCCCCGCGTTCGCCCGACGGCTCGGCAGTTGAATGGAGATCCAAGGAATGCACGGGCCGACGCATGTATCTTAGTATGCCTCGCCCGGTAGATCCTCAAACCCGGGAAAAGATCTTCAAATTGGCTGAGTTCCGGACCTACAGTTAAGGACTTTATCCGGGATAGTGACTGTAGCTAAAGAGAAATAGTTGAAGTCCGGGTTGAGGTCAGGCTTAGGCCCAAGGCAAGCTGTGTTCAAGGGGCTAGTGTAACAGGACCGGAGGCAGAAGGGCTAGGGTTAGGATATTAAATGTACTCGTGAATCTCCCCGCTTTCGCCCGACGGCTAGGCAGTTGAATGGAGATCCAAGGAATGCACTGGCCGACGAATATCACTTAGTCTGCCCCGTCCGGTAGATCTTCCCCCCGGGATGGGGGATTCTTAACTCTTACAGGAAAACGGGTTTGCAAATTTGGTTGAGGTCAGGGTTGGGGTCAGGGTAAGAGTTAAAGTTACTGTACTTAGAGAAAGGCATGGCTGCGGTCAGGATTGGGGTCAGGCCTCGGCCCCAGGTAGGCCGTGTTAAAGGGGACTAGTGTAACCGGACCGGAGGCAGAACTAATAAAGGGGGGGGGGAGTCGTAAAGGTTTAAGGTACATTTAAGGGTATAAGTTACCCTATGTTGAAAAGGGGAGTGGTTGAGATTTAAGTTTTAAGTGTACATTACTGTATGTTGTAACAGGGAGTAGTACAGGTTAGGGTGAGTGGAAAAGGTTAGGATAAAGGTACAGGTTTAGGTGTATAAAACTGTTCTGTTCAAAGGGAGAGTGGTTTAAGGTTAAGCTTAAGTGTACCCTATTTAATGTTGTAACAGGGAGCAGTCCAGGTATAGGGTGAATGGTTCAGGTTTAGGGTAAAAGTACAGGTTAGGTGTATATAACTGTATGTTAAAAGGGAGAGTGGTTTAAGGTTAAGTTTAGGTGTCCCCTATTTTATGTTATAACCGGGAGTATTACAGATTTAAGGTGAATGTTTAAGGTTAGGGTAAAAGTACAGGTTAAGTGTATATAACTATATGTTAACAGGGAGAGTGGTTTTAAGGTCAAGTTTAAATGTACCTTACTTTATAATATTACGGGGAATAATTAAAATCAGTTTTTAGGGTGAGTGGTTAAGGTTAGGGTAAAAGTACAGGTTCGGTATATATTACTTTATGTTGAAAAGGGGGATTGGTTAAGGTTAAGTTTAGGTGTACATTACTTTATGTTGTAAAGGGGAGTAGTTACGGTTTAGGGTGAGTGGTTAAGGTTAGAGTAAAAGTACAGGCTAGGTGTATATTGCTTTCTGTTAAAAAGGGGGAGTGGTTTAAGGTTAAGTTTAGGCGTACATTACTTCATGTTGTAAAGGGGAGTGGTTAAGGTTTCTACTAGGGGATTAAAAGAAGGGGTAGACCAATATTATTAAGGTACCATATATATTGGACTAAGAAGGCCCCCAGGCTCTGGCAAAGGGTTAGGGTTAGGGTTAGGGTTAGGTCAATGAATATACTCATGAATCTCCCCGCAGTCGCCTCAAGGCTCAGCAGTTGAATGGAGACTCAAGGAAGTGCACGGGCCGGCGCATGCTATTTAGTAATGCCTGTCTGCTAGATCTTTCACCCGGATGGGGGGTCGAAAAGAAATTGGGTTTGCAAATTGGTCGAAGTCAGGGTCAATGTCCAGGCCAGGGTTAAAGATGATCCTATGTGGAGGAATGGTTGAGGGTTAGGGTTGAGGTCAGGGTTAGATCTAAAGTAAATTGAGTTTAATGAGAAAGATTGAGGGTTAAATACAAGAGTCAATTGCAGTGTTGGGTTCTAAGAGGATAACTTGATTATATTCAAGAGTGGTTGAGGTTAGGTTAGAGGTTAGGGTCAGGTGTGAATTGAATTATTAAAAAAAGGGGGAGTGGTTACGGTTAAGGTTGAGGTCAGGTGTCCATTACCCTCTGCCAGAGGGGAGTGGTTGGGGTTAGGGCCAGGGTGAGTGGTTGAGGTTAGGGTTGAGGTCAGGGTCAGATGTCACTTATCTTCTGTTAGAGGGGAGTGGTTGAAGAAATAGGTGATTGGTTGAGGTTAGGTTTGAGGTCAGGGTTAGGGTTAGGGTTAGGGTTAGGGTTAGGGTTAGGGTTAGGATATTAAATGTACTCGTGAATCTCCCCGCTTTCGCCCGACGGCTAGGCAGTTGAATGGAGATCCAAGGAATGCACTGGCCGACGAATATCACTTAGTCTGCCCCGTCCGGTAGATCTTCCCCCCGGGATGGGGGATTCTTAACTTTTACAGGAAAACGGGTTTGCAAATTTGGTTGAGGTCAGGGTTGGGGTCAGGGTAAGAGTTTAAGGTTACTGTACTTAGAGAAAGGCATGGCTGCGGTCAGGATTGGGGTCAGGCCTCGGCCCCAGGTAGGCCGTGTTAAAGGGGACTAGTGTAACCGGACCGGAGGCAGAACTAATAAAGGGGGGGGGGGGGAAAGTCGTAAAGGTTTAAGGTACATTTAAGGGTATAAGTTACCCTATGTTGAAAAGGGGAGTGGTTGAGGTTTAAGTTTTAAGTGTACATTACTGTATGTTGTAACAGGGAGTAGTACAGGTTAGGGTGAGTGGAAAAGGTTAGGATAAAGGTACAGGTTTAGGTGTATAAAACTGTTCTGTTCAAAGGGAGAGTGGTTTAAGGTTACGCTTAAGTGTACCCTATTTAATGTTGTAACAGGGAGCAGTCCAGGTATAGGGTGAATGGTTCAGGTTTAGTGTAAAAGTACAGGTTAGGGTGTATATAACTGTATGTTAAAAGGGAGAGTGGTTTAAGGTTAAGTTTAGGTGTCCCCTATTTTATGTTATAACCGGGAGTATTACAGATTTAGGGTGAATGTTACGTTAGGTAAAAGTACAGGTTAAGTGTATATAACTATATGTTAACAGGAGAGTGGTTTTAAGGTCAAGTTTAAATGTACCTTACTTTATAATATTACGGGAATAATTAAAATCAGTTTTAGGTGAGTGGTTATGTTAGGTAAAAGTACAGGTTCGGTATATATTACTTTATGTTGAAAAGGGATTGTTAAGTTTAGTACATTACTTTATGTTGTAAAGGGGAGTAGTTACGGTTAGGGTGAGTGGTTAAGGTTAGAGTAAAAGTACAGGTTAGGTGTATATTGCTTTCTGTTAAAAGGGGGAGTGGTTTAAAGTTAAGTTTAGCGCGTATTACTTCATGTTGTAAAGGGGAGTGGTTTAAGGTTTCTACTAGGGCATTAAAAGAAGGGGTAGACCAATATTATTAAGGTACCATATATATTGGACTAAGAAGGCCCCCAGGCTCTGGCAAAGGGTTGGGGTTGGGGTGGGGGTTAGGTCAATGAATATACTCATGAATCCCCCCGCAGTCGCCTAAAGGCTCAGCAGTTGAAGGGAAACTCAAAAGTGGCGGCTTTTAGTAATGCCCGCCCGAATTTTTCACCGGGAAAAAATTTGGGTTTCAAATTGGTAAGTCAGGGTCAATGTCAGGCCAGGGTTAAAGATGATCCATGTGGAGGAATGGTTGAGGTTGGGGTTGAGGTCAGGTTAGATCTAAAGAAAATTGAGTTTAATGAGAAAGATTGAGGTTAAAACAAGAGTCAATTGCAGTTTTGGGGTTCTAAGAGGATAAGATTATATTCAAGAGTGGTTGAGGTTAGGTTAGAGGTTAGGGTCAGGTGTGAATTGAATTATTAAAAAAAGGGGGAGTGGTTACGGTTAAGGTTGAGGTCAGGTGTCCATTACCCTCTGCCAGAGGGGAGTGGTTGGGGTTAGGGCCAGGGTGAGTGGTTGAGGTTAGGGTTGAGGTCAGGGTCAGATGTCACTTATCTTCTGTTAGAGGGGAGTGGTTGGGGTTAGGGCCAGGGTGATTGGTTGAGGTTAGGGTTGAGGTCAGGGTCAGGGTCAGGGTTAGGGTGAGGGTTAGGGTGAGGGTTAGGATGGTTAATACTTTCGTGAATCTCCCCGCTTCCGCCCGGCGGCAGGGCAGTTGAATGGAGATCCATGGAATACACTAACCCATCGAATATCTACTTTAGTCTGCCCCGATCCGGGTAGATCTTCCGGGATGGGGGATCCTTAACTCTTACAGGAAAACGGGTTTGCAAATTTGAGATTTGGAGGTCAGGGTTGGGGTCAGGAGAATAAAGAGTGTTAAAGTTACAATGTACTTAGAGAAAGAGCATGGCTGGCGGTCAGATTAGGGGTCAGGCCTCTCGGCCCCAGGTAGGCCGTGGTTAAAGGGGACTAGTGTAACCAACGGACCAGGAGGCAAGAAACTAATAAAGCGGGGAGTCATGCAAGGTTTGAAGGTACATTTAAGGGTATAAGTTACCCTATGTTGAAAAAGGGGGAGTGGTTGAGGAATTTAAGTTTTAATTGCACACACAATGTTGTAACAAGTGAGTACAGGTTAAGGGTGAGTGGAAAAGGTTACAGGATAAAGGTACAGGTTTAGGTGTATAAAACTGTTCTGTTCAAAGGGAGAGTCAGTTTAAGGTTCAGCTTTAAGGTGTACCCTATTTAATGTTGTAACAGGGAGCAATCCCAGGTATAGGGTGAATGGTTCAGAGTTTAAGGTAAAAGGCTGGAGGTTGGAGGTGTATATAACTGTATGTTAAAAGGGAGAGTGGTTTAAGGTTAAGTTTAGGTGTCCCCTATTTTATGTTATAACCGGGAGTATTACAGATTTAAGGTGAATGTTGAAGGTTAGGATAAAAGTACAGGTTAAGTGTATATAACTATATGTTAACAGGGAGAGTGGTTTTAAGGTCAAATTTAAATGTACCTTACTTTATAATATTACGGGGAATAATTAAAATCAGTTTTTAGGGTGAGTGGTTAAGGTTAGGGTAAAAGTACAGGTTCGGTATATATTACTTTATGTTGAAAAGGGGATTACAAGATTGAATGGGGTTGTACATTACTTTATGTTGTAAAGGGGAGTAGTTACGGTTAGGGTGAGTGGTTAAGGTTAGAGTAAAAGTACAGGTTAGGTGTATATTGCTTTCTGTTAAAAAGGGGGAGTGGTTTAAGGTTAAGTTTGAGGGCGCATCATTACTTCATGTTATAAAGGGTGGTTAAGGTTTCTACTAGGGGATTAAAAGAAGGGGTAGACCAATATTATTAAGGTACCATATATATTGGACTAAGAAGGCCCCCAGGCTCTGGCAAGGTTTAGGTTTAGGAAAAAGCGGGGTTCCCCAAGGAGAACCAAGAGGGGCACTGGCACTAGGGGTTAAGAGACGGGGAAGACCAATATTATATGTTGGACTAAAAAGCCCCCTAGGCTCTGGCATGGTTAAGTTTAGGAAAAAGCGGGGTTCCCCAAGGAAAACCAAGAGGGGCACTGGCACTAGGGGTTTAAAAGAAGGGGAAGACCAATATTATTACGATATAATATATATTGGACTAAGAAGCCCCCCAGGCCCTGGCAGCTCTTAGGTTAGGAAAAGTGGGGTTCCCTAAGGAGAACCAAGAGGGGCACTGGCACTGGGGGTTAAAAGAAGGGGTAGACCAATATTATTAAGGTACAATATATATTGGACTAAGAAACCCCCTATACTCTGGCAGGTTTAGGAAAAAGCGGGGTTCGGGTTAGGGTTTTTAGGCCTAAGGTAGACTATGTTAAAGGGGCTAGTATAACAGGACAGGAAGTGGAACTAAAAGGGGGTTAAAAGGTGAAAATGAAACTTTGGGTGCACATTTTAAGGGTATAAGTTACCCTATGTTGAAAGGGGGAGTGGTTTAGGTTTAAGTTTTAAGTGTACCTTACTCTATGTTGTAACAGGGAGTAGTACCGGTTAGGGTAAGTGGAAAAGGTTAGGATAAAAGTACAAGTTTTAAGTGTATATAACTGTCTGTTCAAAGGGAGAGTGGTTTAAAGTAAAGCTTAGGTGTACCCAAGGGTTAGGGTTAGGGTTAGGGTTAGGGTTAGGGTTAGGGTTAGGGTTAGGGTTAGGGTTAGGGTTAGGGTTAGGGTTAGGAAGTGAGAAAATGTTGGAGACTCTGCTGCTAACAGAGTCCCCGGGTGTACGGTCCATCGACCACGCTCCGCTCTGAGGCCCTCAATGTCCATTAAGGCCTTGGGGATGTCTTCCATGCATAATAAATTGTTGTACCAACGGTGTGTGTGTGTGTTTGTTATGTGTAATGTTGTATTTATGTTGTGTGAAACG
>NW_026613262.1:1629038-1695780 GCF_029220125.1 Pseudoliparis swirei
CCGTTTACCCGGCGCTTCATTGAATTTCTTCACTTTGACATTCAGAGCACTGGGCAGAAATCACATTCGTCAACACCGCCTTGGGCCTTAGCAATGCTGTTTTAATTAAACAGTCGGATTCCCTGGTCCGCACCAGTTCTAAGTCAGCTGCTAGGCGCCAGCCGAGCAACCCGTCAGGACCCGGCGAGCAGGACCGGCGGGCACCGTAGCTGGGGAGATCGCGAAGGGCCGGCACACGTCCAGAGTCGCCGTCGCTAACCGCCTAACCCATCCTCTACTCCGTCACTACCTCGACGCAGCTACAGACACCCCCCGGCTAAGTCCCCCGTTATCTCAACGCACAAGGCGCCGAGGGCGAGAGGACCGCCGACAGGCCCGCTCATCGCGTTCGGACGGTGGAGAGAGAAGGCGACAGTGCGATTGCTCCACCAGCCGCAGCTCGAGCCCAGCGACGCCGACCCAGCCCGACCGACTCAGCTCTTAGAGCCAATCCTTTTCCCGAAGTTACGGATCTGATTTGCCGACTTCCCTTACCAGCCTTCATCTAACATGCCAGAGGCTGTTCACCTTGGAGACCTGCTGCGGATATGGAGTGCGGCCTGGCCTTTACACCTTCTCCTCCGGATTTTCAAGGGCCAGCGAGAACTCACGGGCGCCGCGGAACGCGGCGCTTTCAGGGCAGGACCCTCTCTCGGGCGAACCCATTCCAGGCGCCCTGCCCTTCACAAAGAAAAGAGAACTCTCCCGGGGCTACGCCAGCTTCTCCGGAATCGTTTGCGTTACCGCACTGGACACCTTACGGCGCCTGTCTCCGCCACTCCAGATTTCGGCATCTGAACCCAACTCCCTTTTGATCGGCGGGCGACATAGGCCATCGCCCGCCCTTCAAACGGCGTTCGCCTATCTCTTAGGACCGACTGACCCATGTTCAACTGCTGTTGACATGGAACCCTTCTCCACTTGGCCTTCAAAGTTCGTTTGAATATTTGCTACTACCACCAAGATCTGCACCAGCGGCTCCACCGGGCCCGCCCTAGGCTTCCGTGCTCACCGGCGGCCCTCCTACTCGTCGCGGCATAGCCCTCGCGGCTCTTGTTGCAGCGGCGGCGGGTATGGGCCCGGCGCTCCAGCGCCATCCATTTTCAGGGCTAGTTGATTCGGCAGGTGACTTGTTACACAGTCGTTAGCCGATTCCGACTACCATGGCCACCGTCCTGCTGTCTATATCGTCCACCACCTTCTCTGGGGTCTGATGGCGTCGGCATCGGGCGCCTTAACCCGGCGTTCGGTTCATCCATAGCGCCAGTTCTGCTTACAAAGTGGCCCACTAGGCGGCTCACATTCCGCCCGGCTCCAGCCAGAGGCGGGCTTCTTACTATTTAAAGTTTGAGAATAGGTTGAGATCGTTTGCCCCAAGGCCTCTAATCATTCGCTTTACCAGATAAAACTGTGAGACTCCGGCGCCAGCTATCCTGAGAAACTTGGAGGGAACCAGCTACTAGATGGTTCGATTAGTCTTCGCCCTATACCCAGGTCGGACGACCGATTTGCACGTCAGGACCGCTCACGGGCCTCCACCAGAGTTTCCTCTGGCCGCCCTGCCAGGCATAGTTCACCATCTTTGGGTCTATCGCGCTCACGCTCCACCTCCCGACAGTGCGGGCGAGGCGGGCGATGGTGCGCCCGACCCCTCGGGGCGGGATCCCACCTCGGCGGCGGTTGCGACCCTCACTTTCATTGCGCCACTGGGTTTCGATTCACCCTCTGACTTGCGCGTCGTTAGACTCCTTGGTCCGTGTTTCAAGGCGGGTCGGGTGGGTTGCCGACATCGCCGCAGACCCTGGCGCCTTTACGAGCGATCCCGCCCTGGCGACACGGCGCGGTTGGGCGCACTGAGGACAGTCCGCCCGGTCGACAGTCGCGCCGGGAGCAGGGGCCCGTCCTCCGCAGCGGGGAGAGGCGCAGCAAGTACTATGTCCACGGCCCGGAAGCGGCGAGGTCCGGGCAATGGGCGCTGTAAAGCGGCGGGCCCTGACCACCTTCACCCCAAGCCTTTCCAAGCCGACCTAGAGCGGTCGCGGCGCACCGGAAAATCGCCCGGCGAGGCCAGCCAGCAGAGTGCAGAGGTCCCGAGGATCCCCACGCACCGGGCGTCCTGACTTCGCCGAGTTGAATCCCGAGCAGACTGCGCGGGCCCCACCCGTTACCTCTCAGCGGTTTCACGCCCTGTTGAACTCTCTCTTCAAAGTTCTTTTCAACTTTCCCTTAAGGTACTTATCGACTATCGGTCTCGTGCGGTGTTGTATAGATGGGTTTACCACCCACTTTGGGCTGCATTCCCAAGCAACCCGACTCGAGAACCGGACCCGGCGCGGCGGGGCGTTACCGACTCACACCGTCCATGGGATGAGCCTCGATCAGAAGGACTCAAGCCCCGGCGACACCGAACAAAGCGATCTTCCGTCGCCACATGTCCCCAATCCGCCCGTCGGACGAGGATTGACGCTGGGCTGTTCCCTCTTAAGCTCGCCGCTACTGAGGAATCCTTGTTGAATTTCTTTTCCTCCGGCTTAGTAATATGCTTAAATTCAGCGGGTTGTCTGCGTCTGATCTGAGGTCGTGGTCGAATGATGCCAGGGGCGGCAGTGTGGCTCTGGCTCCGGCAAAGGCAGAGGCTCACGGCATCTGATTAGCCTACTAAGCCGACCGGCAGGAAGGCCGGCAGAATCCACCTGATCTCCCGATCGCAACCTAGGGCCCCACAGGCGCTCCCATGAACTCGGACGCTTGGCGGGCAGCACAGGAGGCGGTCGGGTCCACGGCAGCCGCGCCGCGCGAGCGGGCACAGAGGCGCGCCGCCCATCGCTCCCCAGCAAAGGGGCAGTGACAAGCAGGGGCGAGAGGAGGTTCGCGGCCAGAGGCGAGACCGACAAGGTCCCTCTGAGCCGCACCGGGCATTCACGATGGTCTGACTTTGGGAGCACGAAGGCAGCGAGTGCCTGCGGCGCTCCAGCCGCGGAGGAAGCAACTTCTCCGATTGTTTGCAAATCGACCCTCAGACAGGCGTAGCCCGGGAGGAACCGGGGCCGCAAGGTGCGTTCGAAGTGTCGATGATCAATGTGTCCTGCAATTCACATTAGTTCTGCAGCTAGCTGCGTTCTTCATCGGCCTTACGAGCGGTGATCCACCGCTAAGGTTGTATTTCTCTTTTTATTTTTGTTTCCGGAAAGCCCGGCGTCCGGTGAGACAAGCATATGATTTTATCAGACAGGACAAGTCCCGGCGGGCACTCCACCCACAACAGCCGCCCGGAGGGCGGTGTTGGGTTGGGAGTGGGTACCGGAGGCGCGGAGGTCAGCCCAGCCCAAGGTGGCCGACGCGTGGCACAGTTATTAGAAGCAGGTTGAGTGGGTTTATTATACTCCACACCTGAGGAGGTGCCCTAGGACCAGGCGACTTGAGAATCTAAGTTCAATAAATTCATCACCTTGGTGAGCACCACCGCTGCCGAGGGCGAGCAGCGACACCGCCTTGGCGTTCTGTGAGACAAGCATATGATTTTTGTCAGGCGGGACAAATAAGTGGGTTTTTGTACTCCACCGTGGGGGCGCCCTAAGAGCATAAATGGGTGTTTCTAGTTCAACATTCAACACCTTATTGAGTTCGTCTCGTTCGATTGACTTTGTCAGGCGGGACAAATACCGTGGGTTTTGTACTCCACCCATTGGGGGCGCCTTGGACCAGGCATAAATGGGTGTTTATCGTGTACATTCAACACCTTATTGAGAATCTCGTTCATTTTGTCAGGCGGGACAAATACCGAGCGCTCCACCCGCCGATCGTGACGGAGGACAGCCCGGTCGAGGGCCGACTGCGTCGCGCCGTTTTAGAATCCAGAGACAGTGGGTTTTTTAAGGAGGTCCACCCTTGGGGACTTAGAAATTTCTTCGTTCAATAAATGTGTCACCTTGCTTAGAAGCACCACATGCCCGAGAGGCAGAGCAGCGACACCCGCCTCGGCGTTCTGTGAGACAAACGCATATGTTTTTGTCAGGCAGGACAAATACCGTGGGTTTTGTACTCCACCCACGTGGGAGGCGCCTTGGGACCAGGCATAAATGGGTGTCTAGTTCAGCAGTCAACACACCTTATTGCAGGTTAATCTCGTTCGATTTGTGTTTTAGGCTCCACCCGTTGGGAGGGCGCCGAGGACAGACCAAGCTGGACTGCCAGGAAGGCGCCTTGGCAGCTCCACACGCTGCCGAGGCAGGCAGCTGATGCCGCCTCAGCATCGAGACATTTGTTTGAAGCAGACCCAGCGGTGGTGCTGTTCGCGGTAATGATGATCGCTTCTTGGGTTCACCTACGAGAGCAACATTACGACTTTACTTCCCGTTTAAAAGTTTCCCCTTTCCCCAAATTCGCCGTCTCACCCCGGGCTCCCAAACCACTTAAAGGTCGTGGGAAACAAAGGGGGCTTATCCGCGAGCTTAAGTCGGAGGAAATGGGAAAGACCCCCACACAATGGGTTATTGGGTTCCCCCCTTCGGCAAGGTCCACCTGTCCACCGTGGGCGCCGTCACTTTTAAAAAACACTGTTTAATCTTGGACAACCCCTTTTTCCTCTAAGAAGTACCCAAACCCAAAGGGCCCGGAACTTTCGGGTCGATTTCAAAAACCGGGCAAAGCCCACCAAAAGAACCCAAACCCGGGGAAAAAGGCTTAAACCCCCGGGTCCGGTGGCCTTTAGGGAAAAAAGACCCCAAAGGGCCCCCAAACCCCCGGAGTAAATCCCCGCCAGGGCCCCCCTTTTTTGGGGCCGAAACCAATTTGATTCCCCGAGGGCCTTTTAAAGTTATTTTTAACCCCGATTTTAAAAAAATTTTGAAAAATTTTCCCCCCTTTTGGGGGGGAATTTTCCCAAACCAGGGGGCCCCCTTAAACCCCCGTTTAAAACCAAAAAAAAAAAAAAAAACCCCTATGTTTTTGGGGAAAAAACTTAAAACCCTTTTTTGAACCCGCTTTGGGAACCCGGGCCCAGGGGAAAGCCCCCAACCCCCTTTTAAAAAGGGCAGGGGTTTTAACCCCCCCACCTCCGCAAAAGGGGAGACCCGTGCCCCAGGGCGCGCCCCCCCGGCCGGGCCAAGAGTTTTGAACGGGCAAAGGGTTTTTTCCCCCCTGGGGAGGGCCGGACCACAAAGGGGCCCTTTTAAATTAATGGGAACCCGTTCAGGGGGCCCCCCCTTTGGGGCCCAAATTTTAAGGGGGAAGGGGTTTGACCCACCCCCCAAAGGAAAAGGTGCACCCTTCAACCCCTTTTTTGGGCGGGTGGTTTCCGGGACTTCCGGGCCCCACCCGGGGGGCCTTTTAAAATTTTTAGTTTCATTTAAACCTTTTGGAACCCAAATTTTGGTCCCGGGCGTCCGGGCAAAACCCTCGAGGGGTCGTTTTGGGCGGTTTCAGGGGTTTTAAACCCCGCTTGGGTTCTTGTTAATAAAAATTCCCCAAACCCTTTCCGGGGGCCCGGGCCCCAAACACCTTGGCAAGGGGAACCGGGGTCCCCGGGGCCCTTAGCCCCCAAAAAGGGACCAAACCTTTATTCCTTATTTGGAGTTAGGCCCCGGGCCCCCCTTTAAACCCCCAAATTTTTCAAAGTCCCGCTGCCCGAAAGGACCCAAAGAATCGGGGGCCCGGAAGGCGGGGTGGGGGGGTTTGATCCCCAGGCCCCCCGTTGCCCCCCAATAATCAGTTTCCCCTCCCCCCCCAAAAGGTTTGGAGCGGGGATAAAAAACCCCGGACCAGGGGTCAAAGGCCTCAAAGGATTTAGTTACTATTTCCAAATTAATGAAAACCCCCTTAAATGTTTTTTTTCCCCCTCCCGGCAAGGGGAATTTCCCTTGCGCCTCGCCCCGGAATTGGGGCCCCTTTTTTAAAACCCCCAAATGAACCCCCTATTCCCACCCCGGGTACAGGGGGGCCGGAAATCCAACAAAGTAAAAAGGGCCCCCAACATCGAAGACAGGGGCCCCCGGGGCCGGGGTGGGCAGGGGACCCCTCCGGGGGGCCCCCGCAATGGGTTTTTTAAAATTAAAAATACGCTGGGGGGTACGCCCCGTTGATGTTTTCTAAATTAAAGTTATCCAATTTCCTAAAAAAACCTGATTTTTTTTGGCCTTCCCGGTCAAGAACCCCTGGTCTTGGGCCCTTTCTGGCCCCCTTTGGAAAAAACCCCCCAAATTTCCCCCCGGGGTCACCATTACCCCAGTACGGGGGGGCGGAAAAAATTTTCCGCCGCCCCCGGCCTGGGTTTTGGGGCCCAGGGGGGGCCCCGGGGGCCCCCGGGGGCCCCGACCCGCCCAATCAGCTTTTGGGCATTTGTTTACAATTTCCCGGGGCCAATTGTTGGGGCCCTAAGAAAGACCACCTTTCACCCGCCTTTTTGGGAAAACCTCGGTCGGGGGGTTGGGGCCCCGGATGGGGGGCCGGTCCCCCTCAAGGTTCCCCCGGGGGTGGGGGGCCACCCCAGGGGGAAAAAGGGGCCCCCGGGCGAGCCACTTGGGGGGGGGCCCAGCCCGGGAAACCCCGAAAAAGGGGGGGCCCCAAAAAGGGCCCCTGGGGGGTAGGCTTTCGGTCTGGGTAGGACAACTGAAAGGCTTTTCTCCGAAAAACCCCATCAAACACCAGGTTGCCCTGGGCGGTCCCCCGCCGGGCCCCCGCCCGAAAGAGGCCGGGGGGGCCCCGGGGGATCATTTTAATTTTTTTAAAACAAAAAAAGGGTTTACTTTGGTTTCCCCCCACTTTGAAGGGGCCCCTCCCCTTTAAAAAGCCTTTGGGGGGGTTTCCTTTTAAGGGGGGTTTTGGCCCTTTAAAAAGTCCCCAGGGGTTTTACCACCAAGGCCCTTTTTCCCCTTTTTCCGAAACCCCCCGAAAAACCCGGGGGGCCCTGGGGGTTTGTTTTGGGAAAAGTTTTTTAAACCCTTTTCAAACCACGGGCCCCAACATTAAAGGAAAATTTTTCCTTGTCCCCCCCAAATAACTCTGTCATTTTAAAACTGGGGGGTTTTAAGGCCCTTGGTAGAAATTTAAAATTTAACTTTTTCAAAACTGGGGGGTTTTCCATTGGGGGCCAAGTGTTTGTCACTTTTTCAGACTGGAAGAAGGAGGTGTGAAGTGCTCCATGGAGTGGCCACTTCCAGTCAGCACTCTGTCATTTTTCCACACAGCCGTTTTTAGGACAGGACACTTTGCTGCTTTCAATCCGCCCAAAGTGGTCGAAATTCGGACGCCAGAATTCGGCAAACAGCCCTCAATTATAGAGCCAGGGATGGCCTTTAATTCGGCTGGAGGAAGGACTCGAAAGCGGGGCGTTAAACCACTTTTTTTCTCGGAAGTTGTCCGAGAACCAGGGTCTTCGCGGACTTCAATCCGCCCAAAGTGGTCGAAAATCGGACGCCAGACTTTGGAAAAGCCGAATTATAGAGCCAGTGATGGCCTTTAATTCGGCAGTATGTTTTTTTTCCAGAGCGGGTCCGAGACCTCGGTGGCCGAAGAAAGTGTCCGGCGATCGGACTCGAAACCGCCAAAGTGCCCCTCCGCCGCGGAGGTATTTTTCGAGATTTTCAATCCGCCAAAAGTGATCGAAATCCGGACACCACACACACGCCCCATATGCCGAATTAAAGGTCTCGGTCTGGAGCTCAATTCGGCGGGGTCCGTGGATCCGCTCTCCCCAGGGAAAGCAATCAAAAGTCGGATTCAAACTTTTGCTTCAAACGCCTCCAAAACGCCCCAAAATGGGTCAATCGGGTCGGCTCCACCGAACTCGGCACCCCGTGATAGTGCACTTTAATTCGGCCGCCTTTATTTTGAAACCCCCCTGCTTCTCAAATTTTTGAAAACCGGGTTTCTGATTTCGTGCGAGAGGTGGTTTGGTCACCCCTTATCAAATGTGCGCACTGGAGTCCTCTACACATTCGCACATATGGAGACTTTCTTCTTTTTTTCCTTGATACACCACAATAACTCTAACTATTTTTCCAAAGTTTCTGACTCTGTCTGATTTTCGGAAATTTCTGACTCAGTCTGATTTTCAACATTTTCTGACTGTCGTTTTTTCACTCTGGTTCTTCCAGGGTCTGGGGCGCTCAGTTTTACCCAGAAAGGGGGGGGGGACATGGGGGGACATATTTTGACATTATGGGTCTTTTTGGGGACTTTTTTCTCAAATCACCACAAAGTCCAGGAGGGTCTTGGGGGGTCCTGGAAAACCCCGAGTAGCATGTCAGAACATGGGGGAAACGGGGTTTTTTTGGAACTCGGCTGGGGCGCCTGGACCCCCTGAGCATGAATATGGGGGTCTTAACCCGTTTGGACCTTGCTACCGGAAGTTAGCTTTCCCGAGGGCCTACAGACTTGTGCTTCGGGGATCCTGTCCGGGGCCTCCGGGGCAACTCGACGTATGAGTTTCGGGCAGTTTGGAGCTTCATTTGGGGTGAAATGGGGTCCAAGTGTGACTTTTTCCGTTTTTTGAGCCCATCTGATGCAGAGGTTCTACGGGCTACAGCATCGTGTCATACATGCTTGAGACCGGACGGACACTGGCTATCACCCCATGAAGAGAGTGAAACTCTGGGACCTTGGTGGCGCTAGAGAGCCGCGTTCAAACGCCTATTCCGGGGTGATCTCTGGGGTGTACCAAGACCAAAGAGCCATATTCGGGACCGGGTCGACCTGGGCTATCACCCCAAAAAGAGAGCCAGACTCTGGGACCCTTATTTAGAATTTACCCCTTGGTACATCGTCTTAAGGGGGTACCTGGAAATGGACCACGTATTCGGGATGGGGCGCCTCTGGGCCAGCATCCCAAAAAGAGACCCAGACTCGGGGACCTTTATTCAGAATTTGCCCTTTATCTCGAACGGGCCCCTATTTAAAATATATTTGACCCATGGGTCATGAGCGCCTAGTCCCCTAGAACATGTATACCAAATTTCAGACCGATCGGACCTTCCCCGAAGGAGTTACAGCACAAGTACCGCCTTTTCATAGCTATGTGGCGCTAGAGAGCCCATCTATTGCGGGGTCATTCCTGGAGGCTACGGAGACCACAAGGACATATTCGGGACCGCGTGGACCGGGGCTATCACCCCATGAAGAGAGCGA
Source organism: Pseudoliparis swirei (assembly GCF_029220125.1). Lineage (NCBI taxonomy): Eukaryota > Metazoa > Chordata > Actinopteri > Perciformes > Liparidae > Pseudoliparis > Pseudoliparis swirei. Next base: position 1,638,201 of record NW_026613262.1, read on the forward strand.
AACTCTGGGACCTTGGTGGCGCTAGAGAGCCGCGTTCAAACGCCTATTCCGGGGTGATCTCTGGGGGGTACCAAGACCAAAGAGCCATATTCGGGACCGGGTCGACCTGGGCTATCACCCCAAAAAGAGACCCAGACTCTGGGACCTTTATTTAGAATGTACCCTTGGTACATCTACTTAAGGGTACATGGAAAGAACCACATATTCGGGATGGGGCGCCTCTGGGCCAGCACCCCATAAAGAGACCCAGACTCGGGGACCTTTATTTCGAATTTGCCCTGTATCTCGAACGGGCCCCTGTTTAGAAAATATTTGACCCATGGGTCATGAGGACCAACCCACCGGGACCATGCACAGCAAATGTCAGCCCCATCGGACCTTCCCCGGAGGAGTTACAGCACAAGTACCGTATTTTTATACCTTGGGGGTGCCAAATAGCAGCGTTCAAACGCCCGTTTCGGGGTGATCCCTGGGGGCTACCCGGGAAAGAACCACATATTCGGGACCGGGCGGACCTGGGCTTTCACCCCAAAAAGAGACCGAATCTCTGGGACCTTTATTTCGAAATTACCCCATTAAAAAAAATATTTGACCCATGGGTCATGAGGACCGACCCACCGGGACCATGCACAGCAAATTTCAGCCCCATCGGACCTTCCCCGGAGGAGTTACAGCACAAGTACCGTATTTTTATACCTTGGGGGTGCCAAATAGCAGCGTTCAAATGCCCTTTTCGGGGTGATCCCTGGGGGGTACCTGGGAAAGAACCACATATTCGGGACCGGGCGGACCGGGGCTATCACCCCAAAAAGAGACCCAGACTCTGGGACCTTTATTTAGAATTCGCCTGTTTCTGGGTGATCCCTGGGGGCTACCTGGAAATGGACCACATATTCGGGATGGGCCGCCTCTGGGCCAGCACCCCAAAAAGAGACCCAGACTCGGGGACCTTTATTCAGAATTTGCCCTGTATCTCGAACGGGCCCCTGTTTAAAAAATATTTGACCCATGGGTCATGAGGACCGACCCACCGGGACCATGCACAGCAAATTTCAGCCCCATCGGACCTTCCCCGGAGGAGTTACAGCACAAGTACCGTCTTCCACACCTTAGAGGCGACAGAGAGCCGCCTTCAAACGCCCTTTTCGGTATGATCCCTGTGGGGTACCTGGAAGAGAACCACATATTTGGGACCGGGGGGACCTGGGCTTTCACCGAATCTCTGGGACCTTTATTTCGAAATTACCCCATTTAAAAAAATATTTGACCCATGGGTCATGAGGACCGACCCACCGGGACCGTGCACAGCAAATTTCAGCCCCATCGGACCTTCCCCGGAGGAGTTACAGCACAAGTACCGTCTTCCACACCTTAGAGGCGACAGAGAGCCGCCTTCAAACGCCCTTTTCCGGGTGATCCTGTGGGGTACCTGGAAGAGAACCACATATTTGGGACCGGGGGGACCTGGGCTCACCCAAAAGAGACCGAATCTCTGGGACCTTTATTTCGAAATTACCCCATTTTAGAAAATCAGTGACCCATGGGTCATGAGCGTCTAGCCACCCGGACCATGCATACCAAATTTGGGGTCAATCGGACGTTTCCTCCGGAGTTATAGCCTTATGAAGCTATGTCACACGTGGGCGACAGTGAGCCGCCTTCAAACGCCCTTTTCGGGATGATCCCCGGTGGGTACCTGGAAAAGAACCACATATTCGGGACCGGGGGGACCTGGGCTTTCACCCCAAAAAGAGACCGAATCTCTGGGACCTTTATTTCGAAATTACCCCATTTTAGAAAATCAGTGACCCATGGGTCATGAGCGTCTAGCCACCCGGACCATGCATACCAAATTTGGGGTCAATCGGACGTTTCCTCCGGGAGTTATAGCCTTATGAAGGTATGTCACGAGGGCGACAGAGAGCCGCCTTCAAACGCCCTTTTCGGGTGATCCCGGTGGGTACCTGGAAAGAACCACATATTCGGGACCTGGGGACCTGAGCTCACCCCAAAAAGAGACCGAATCTCTGGGACCTTTATTTCGAAATTACCCCATTTTAAAAAATCAGTGACCCATGGGTCATGAGCGTCTAGCCTCTAGCCACCCGGACCATGCATACCAAATTTGGGGTCAATCGGACGTTTCCTCCGGGAGTTATAGCCTTATGAAGGTATGTCACACGAGGGCGACAGAGAGCCGCCTTCAAACGCCCTTTTCGGGGTGATCCCCGGTGGGTACCTGGAAAAGAACCACATATTCGGGACCGGGTGGTCAAGGGCTTTCACCCCAAAAAGAGACCGAAACTCTGGGACCTTTATTTCAAATTTACCCCTTTTTAAAAAATATCCAACCCAATGGCAAGGTACTAGTCCCCGCAGAGAGTGCCTGTGCCAAGTATGGGGTCTGTGGGACGTGTTTTGGCAGAGTTATGGGTGTTATAAAATTTCACCACAGGAGGGTGACATCGAGCAGGTTTTTACTTTTCAAACGCCTATTTCGGGGTGATCCCTGGGGGCTACCTGGAAAACAACCACATATTCGGGACCGGGTGGTCAAGGGCTTTCACCCCAAAAAGAGACCCAGAATCTGGGACCTTTATTTCGAATTCGCCTGTTTCGGGGTCATCCCTGGGGGGTACCGGGACCAGAACCACATATTCGGGACCGGGGGGACCAGGGCTATCACCGCAAAAAGAGAGCTAAGCTCTGACATGTTGGCTCAAAAGTCACCCAAATGTCAGCCGAATGAGTGCTGTCTGGAAACAACATGTCACTGAGGTGACATTGCGCCATCTACTCATTCAACTCGTTCCAATCGGGCGATAAAAAGCCCGTCTGGCACTACCCCTAACCCTAACCCTAACCCTAATCTGTTCCCCCCCTTCTCCTTTCCCCCGCCACAGATTGGTGGAGAAATTGTTAGTGAGGTTATACATTGGCTTGTTCTAGGAACCCGGGTGGTTTTATGAATAGGTTGGTGGGATTGGCGTAGGCCGGGTCGGGTGCCTGTTTTCTTGGCATTGAGGATGGTTCAGGTGGGGTCGAGGGATGGGGTTTAGGATGGGGGCTGACCGGAGGAGGGTCACCATCGGACGAGTAATAAGGGGTGGTAGTGGGGTTAGCAACTAGGAAGGGTTGTAGGTTTGTTGGTTGTGAATTACGGGGGAGGGGGGAAACGGGGCTGGGGCGGTGGTGGGTATACAATCCAATAGTGGGGAAGTAACGCATCTGGTGGTTGGTTTACTTAAAACCCATCGGAGCAAAAATTAGGAGGGCCTGACAGTCAAATAGGGACCCAGAGGTCGGGAGAATAATATAGAATAATATGGAATTATCTTCCAGGGATGGTTCCCCAACAAAATTACAGATTGCCTGTTAGGATTAACCTAAAAAGGGATATTGTCCTTTCCAACTATAATAATAATAATAATAATACATTAATTTTATAAGGCGCCTTTCAAGGCACTCAAGGTCGCCGTACAACATATTTTAAAAAATGGACACAATTAAAAAGCAGAACAGTTAAAAAGCAAAACAGTTAAAAAGCAGAACAGTCTGCAGCAGAGCAACCAAGAGGGGAACAGGTCAGCCATAGGCCTGCCTGAAAAGGTGAGTTTTGAGGTGAGTTTTGAATAAAGTGATAGAGTCAATGTTTCTGATGTCAGGGGGGAGAGAGTTCCATAGGCGAGGGGCAGAGCGGCTGAAGGCTCGTGACCCCATGGTGGACAAACGAGCTGGGGGGACAGTCAGGTTGATGGAGGAGGCAGACCTGAGAGACCGGGTGGGATGTTGATTTGGAGGAGGTGAGACAGGTATGGAGGGGCGAGGTTGTGGATGGCCTTGAATGCATGGAGCAGGATCTTAAAGTCAATGCGGTGTTTGATGGGAAGCCAGTGGAGTTGCTGTAGAACAGGGGTGATGTGACAGATGGAAGGGGTTTTGGTGATGATGCGGGCAGCAGCGTTCTGGACCAGTTGGAGCTTATGGAGGAGTTTCTGGGGGAGACCAAAGAGGAGGGAATTGCAATAATCCAAGTGGGAGGTGACAAGAGAGTGGACCAGGATTGCGGTGCTGTTGGGTGTGAGTGAAGGGCGGAGGCGGTTGATATTTCGGAGGTGGAAGTAGGCAGACCAGATGGTGGTGTTGATGTGAGTGTGGAATGACAGTGTGCTGTCGAGGACGACACCCAGACTCTTCGCCTGAGGGGAGGGGGAGACCGAGGAGTTGTCTATTGTAAGGGTGAAACTGGGATGCTTGGTGAGAGTGGACTTGGAGCCAATGAGGACAACCTCGGTTTTATTGCTGTTCAATTTGAGGAAGTTTGAGGTGAACCAGTCTTTGATTTCCTGTAAACAGGCACAGAGGGAGGGGGCAAAGTGGAAGAGGGTTTGGAGGAAACATAGAGTTGGGTGTCGTCCAGTAACAGTGGAATTGAATGTTATGTTTTGCGGAAAATGAGTCCAAGTGGGAGGAGGTAGATGATAAACAGGATAGGACCAAGGACAGAGCCCTGGGGAACACCGGAGGAGAGGGGGGAGGGGTGTGATGTGAATGATTTTAACTGAATGAACTGAGTACGGCCAGAGAGATATGAGTGAAACCATGAAAGGTGTGTCTGAAATTCCAATGGAGGCTAGTCGATCAAGGAGGATGGAGTGGGAGATGGTGTCGAAGGCGGCGCTCAGATCGAGGAGGATGAGGATTGATAATAATCCAGAGTCCGCTGCCATGAGGAGGTCATTTGTGATTTTGATGAGGGCTGTTTCTGTGCTGTGACGGGGGCGAAAACCGGACTGGAACTGTTCATATAGGTTATTGTTGGAGAGGTGAGTCTGAATCTGAGATGCCACTGTTTTTTCTAGGATTTTAGAGAGAAATGGTAGGATGGAAATGGGACGGAGGTCATTAAAAATGTTGGGGTCTAAACCAGGTTTCTTGAGTATTGGAGTAACAGCAGCAGATTTGAGAGGTGATGGGACAGAACCAGAGGTGAGGGAGGAGTGGATGATGGCTGTTATCAGGGGTAGCAGAGAGGGGAGGGAGTTTATGACCAGGGAGGATGGGAGGGGGTCGAGTTGGCAGGTGGATGGCTTGGAAGTCTGGATGAGTTTTGATAAAACGATGGCAGAGGGGAGTTGGAAGCAGGATAGAGGTACAGAGAGGGGGGGGGAATAAAAGTAGAAGGACAACAGGACGTATGAGGGGTCAGTTGCTGATGGATGGCAGCTATTTTAGTGTTAAAAAATGACATTAGGGAGTTACAGTGTTCAGTGGAGTAGAAGTGAGGGGGAAGGGAATCAGGGGGGCGGAATGAATTATTGACCACAGAGAAAAGGGTCCTGGTGTTCCCAGCACCAGCAGTGATTTTGTTTGTAAAGTATTGTGATTTGGCTGAGGAGAGGGCATCTTTGTACAGGAGGATGTGGGCATGGTGCATCTGTTTATGAATAGTGAGTCCGGTTAAAGAACCAGAATGATCATCCTTAGGATTGGGACTTAGGAATTAAGTACAGGGACATCCTAGGGGTCTGAAGATGAGATAAGGGATGGGGGATTGTATAGAGCAAAGGGTGATTTCTCTTGCGTTCACAACCTTAAAAAACCCAGCTTAAACCCTAAAAAACCCAGATTTGGGGTCTAGCAAGAATTAATTGGAGGATGAAGAACTTGATCAGGCCCAAAGCCCAGAGAGCCAAAAACAAGTTGAATCGGGGCCTAACGTTAGGTCCTGGGGTGGACTTTAACCCTAAAGACCCAACCTGAAATTGGATAATAGTCCATACAACTTTTTTGGGGGGGAAAGGGGTAGATTAGACTTCTCCTACCTCCTGGCTCTCCCCTAGGGAGAGGGCAGGTAGGTATGCAGACTCGCCTCAAACAAGGTGAGAAAGGGTTCTTGGTGCAATCATACACCGCCCCTTTTAGTTCTGCTTTCTGCAGGTTGTTTTGTCCCTCCGTTGGGGGGAGGATAGGGTAAAACCTAAACCATGGGATGAGAACCTAATCGGGCCCAAAAACCTTTGAATTGGTCTCTGACCCTAAAAAACCCAAACCTAAGGGGGGTATCAACTGGGACCCCGGGAATATAACCAAATAGGAACAGTTAGGTGCCGGATTGTAGATAGACCAGACAGAGTTTCCTTGAGATCTTAGCTTGATAGCCGGGCTAGAGGGTAAGCATAGGGGGAAGGGTGGAGGTACTTAGATGCCGGGGGGTATCATCAGTATTGAAGGATCACTGGGCGGGTAGGGGTTGTTGGGATAGTGGTTTTGATGAGGACGGATGTGTTTCTCTTTTTGCAGGAAATTGGGTTAAACGAAGGAACCAACAACATGCCACGTCCATATACTGCGTTCCAGATGGAGGTCAGACTAATGTACGATCTGATGAGGGCACACCACCACCTGGATTATGCCAGAAGGGGGGCCAGGAGGGAGACGGTCCCAAGAGCCTTGGCCCGGGTTAAGGAATATCTGGCGGGGGTGGTCTGTCCGGCCTCCCCCAGCGTAGCCACGATGGCCCTGCTGAGAGGGGGCGCCTCGCAGTGGCTAGGGACAAGCCTCCAGATTCTTGAGACACATTATGTCGAAGTAATCGAGGGAGTGAAGAGGGACCTGGGGAGAGTCGGGGAGGATGGAGACCACCGGGAGGCTTGGGAGGTGGCCATGAAATGGATGATTAAAAAATATAAACCGGTGAACTGGGGGACACTACGAGAAGCGAGGGAGATTGTGGAGGGGAGGGGATGGGAAGTGGGTCATTTTCCAAGGGGGCGTATGGAGCCTCCTCCGCGGCCCTCTTCTCTGGAGCTCCCCCCAGTCGGGTCCCCCATTGGGGGGTCTCCCAGGGGGGAGGGGTCCGGAGGGGCGGGGTCTTTGGCTGGGGAGCGGATGGAGCAGGGTACACCGGGGGGCTCCCAAGTGGGTCAGACAAGGGGACGGGTGCGGGTGCGGGGTCCTCCTTTTGGATCCCCGAGTCGGGGGGGAGGAGGGGGGGTTCCGCGAGTGCGGGCGCGAGGACCGCTTAGGCGATGGGGGGGGCGGGGCCCGGGTGGGGGGGGGGGGTTTTAACCCCATGGGTTCTGGAAAAAAAAGTAATGGGTGGGGTTGAAAGATTAGGCCAGAAATGATTTAGGTTGGTGGCCATTCTGAGAAAATATGATTGTTTGTATAAAGCTGGTGAATAAAACAAACTTTGTTTCACATAAAGGTCTCGGGGTTGTGTCTGGGGAAGGGGGAGGAGGGGTAGGTAGTTAACGGAACATAAGAGAGTGGTGGGTTTAAATAAATATGGATGGGTTGAAATTTGAGCAAATTCGAGCAGAAGACTTTACAGAGGCTTATTTGAATAAACTAGAAACATGACGTCAAAACACTTTATTAGTGACCCATTCAGACTTCTCATTGGATTAACATAATCCCAGGATTTGTACACCCTGGGGGGGCCAACTCAAGGGAGAGTGTCTAGTGAAGGCCGAAACACTCGAGGAACTTGAGATCCACTACTGATGACTTGTTCCCGTTGGGAAGTCTGAAAAAGAAAAGGGTGGCTCTTAAAAAGCTTAGGTTAGACATGATCAAAATTAAACGAACATTAGGTTCAACAATTAATAAAATAGAGGCTCATTAGAGGGAGGCGTATGTACATATATATGGATAGACATATAGATATATATGTATGTATATACATATATATGTATGCATGAATACATAAAGACAATGGAGGCTCAATAGGGGGATACGTATGTACATATATATGGATAGATATATAGATATATATGTATGTATATACATATATTTGTATGCATGGATACATAAATAAAATAGAGGCTCACTAGAAAGTTACGTATGTGCATGTATATGGATATGCATATAGATATATATGTAGGTATATACATATGTATGCATGGATAAAAACCAATACAGTGACATATTAAAACAAATGGAGGCTTACCTGGTAGACGGGTTGGAGTTCAAGGTTGGTGGGTTGGGGGAAGGGGAGTTGGGGACGGCGACACGCGGGCCATAGGGGGGGTTTGAATTTCGAGGTTTGTTGACTTTTATGGTTTGGATTTCATTTTTTTGGCGTGGGGGGATGTTGGGGTTGAAATTGAGGGCCGGTCTCAACTGTATGTAATATGTGTACCGGACTTCGGCCTGTACCTGGACCGGATTCCGTTAAAGCACACATTCACGATCGGGGTAGTGGGTTGAAGATCTATCGGACGAGGCATGTCTAAATAACATTCGCTGGCCCGTGCCTTTCCTTGGGTCTCCATCTACTTCGAAAACCTTCGGGTGGACGGGGGGAGACTCATGAGTAGATTTTTTTCTCATCTCTCGCAGCTAACCCTAACCCTAACCCTATCATACACATCCTATAAAAGAGCACACACATAGTCTAGACAATACATAACACATAATTGGGGAGGGAACAATGCGGCAGGCCAGTGCACCATAGACAAAGCAGTCGTTTCAAACACAATCCCACACAAATACCTAACCCTAACCCTAACCCACCCGCAAACAGATCAGCAACATGTACAGAAAAGCACAAGACATCTTCCCAAACGCAAACATATACATCCCTCTCATACACTACTCATTGCACCTCGATACATTGGACAAAAACAACCTCAAAATACTCAACGAGCACATCCGGATCAAATTCCCTCACCTCACATGCATTCCACGGGAACAGTTCATTACAGAAAGTGACAACATACACTGGACGGCCAGTACGGCATCTAAAATTCTCAGACACTGGTGGGCACAATTGCACTCCCCTTAATTCAATTCAATTCAGTTTATTTGTATAGCCCAATTTCACAAATTACAAATTTGTCTCGGAGTGCTTTACAATCTGTACACATAGACATCCCTGCCCCAAAACCTCATAGTGGGGTCGGATGCATGTGTAATTTTTCTCAGTCATTTCAAATTGGTGTTAAAGTTTGGTTTTCACTTCTAAGTTGAAGTTTAGGGTCTATAGAAAAATTTGAGTCCGAGTGTCAAACACACAGATAAAAAATGGCCTCTAGGGGGCGCCGCAAAATATGTAAACTGCTACAACTTTTGATTAGATTAACCAAATTTAACAAATGAGGTATGTATGAATTCAGAATTAAAAGGAGAAACTGGTATGCTAAGCATTTGGTGACCAGATAAAAATAAATACACTTTTAGCCCAAAATATTACATGGACACAAGCGAAATTATGCTTTTTTAAAGATAAAGTCTGAAAATATCCTCACAGTTGCTAAGGAATTTTACTTTTTAATGTTATTTCACAAGTCAAGACTGTGTGGTGATTAAACTGAAATTGAAATGCTCCTCACTCTTCTATTCTATGCCCTAGGAGGCGCCGCAAAATGTAGTAACAGCCATGAACTTTCTATGTATTGATTTAGGATCAGGTGTCTCAACTTTTTTCAGTCAGTCAATCAATCAATCAATCAATCAATCAAGCCAACAAGCCATCATTTTATTCACAAGAAATTTTCACAAAAGAACTTTATATCTGGAAGAAAGTAAATCAATAACAATAAGAAGATAAACAATAGTTTTTCTGGCATTCAAAAAATGAACAGAGGACCATAGGGCTAACATTTATTCTGAGAACTTCACTCTACAATGATAACTATAATTTACTTCTTTGATTTATTCTATGTCAGTCTTAGAAGTTCTGACATGTGCACTTGCACAGACGTGTGCACTTTAACTTCGCCTTCATGCACTTGCACCGAGAACTGGCAGGTCGACTTGTACAAGTACTTGTACAACCACACTTCACATCTAGCTGGAATACGTCTTTGGCAAGTGGTATCGTAGTCCAAATGGGAAGAAGTTTGCTGTCCTCTTCTTTCCACCCATGGTCAGTGGGGTTGTTGTCAGGCATTATAGACCTAAATGAATGAATACATAAATGCATGGTTTTTTTGTGATTATATAGTACTCAAATCCATACAGGTGCATACTTACATGTGGGCTGTTGTCCAGATGCTTGCTTGGAAGACACTCCTTTTGAGATGTAGATCCAAAGCATCCATTGTTGGGGGGATTATTTCAACATCCCTCGTCTTCTGTGAGAATAGCCTCATTCGAAGAAGATCAACATCATTTTCCTCATTTGATTCACTGGAGTACAGCCTACAGACAAAGTTTACTGCAACTTCTTTCAGCCTTGGAGAGGTTTGGAATGGAGTCTCAATGATGGTTGCGAACTCCTCTGTCAAGTGTGGAACTTTGTGCATCAATTTGCAGCAGGATCGCTTACCCCTGAACTTGAAAGAAGATGTGCTGTCTGATCCCGTGAATGCGTGGAAGAGAGCCATGGCTTTACATGTTTCTGTGCCCAGTTTTGTGGCGAGAGTGTTCAGGGAGATCATTCTTGATGTCTTTCCAGTTTTGAAGCAGATCCAGATTTCTGCAGTTGCATTCAAAGCCTTGATATGATGGAAATTACTCAGCAGGATTACGACAACATCTGTGTCTCCAGTATAGACCATCCCAACTGATGCTGTTTGGAGGGCATGGAGAAGATGCACTAGGACACGTGTCAGCTTCCTCGTGGTTGCAGCGATCCATTGGAGGACTGTTTCCAACATGGTGGACGCAATCATCTGCTGTTATGTAGACATCTTTGTCATCTGGGAACTGTCCATTTGTTACAAGCGCAGTTGACAGGAATGAAAACAGTTCTGTCTTATTATCCTCATTTGCCAGAAATGCCTGCCAATCTCTTGGGACTTTGGCAGTGCCAGAGATGCGTTGTCGGGTGCCTGATCCTCGCTTTTCTCTTGTTCCTCCTTTGATTGTCAAAGCACGATACTGGTCCCAGACGATGTCCACTCGTGTTGATCTTCAAGATTCAAGATTCAAGATTCAAGATGTTTTATTTGTCACATACACACACAGGGTGTGCAGTGAAATGAAAGTGGCAATGCTCAGCAGGAATGTGCAAGGGCAACAAGTACACACTATTTACAATAAAAAACAACACAATATTTACAGTAAGTGTGTGTGTGTGTGCCTAAGAGGGGCAGTTGTGTGGGTCTATGTGGGGGTCCTGGTGAGGTCGGAGTTCACAATCCTGATGGCCTGAGGAAAGAAACTCCGTCTCAGTCTCTCTGTTCTTGCAGCGTGACTACGGAGGCGCCTGCCTGACCGCAGCAGCTGAAACAGTCTGTTGTTGGGGTGGTGAGGATCCTTCATGATCCTGCCGGCTCTGGTTCTGCACCTCCTGGTGTACAAGTCCTGCAGGGTGGGGAGTGTAGTTCCAATAGTGCGTTCAGCCGAACGATCTACTCTCTGCAGAGCCTTCCTGTCCTGAGCGGAGCAGTTGCCAAACCAGGCTGTGATGCTTCCTGTCAGGACGCTCTCTACAGCTCCAGAGTAGAAGGACTGAAGGATCCTCTGGGAAACTTTAAATTTCCTCAGCTGCCTGAGGTGGTAGAGGCGCTGCCTTGCCTTTCTCACCAGAGTGTCTGTGTTTGTTGACCATGTCAGATCCTCGGTGATGTGGACTCCCAGGTATTTATACCCGCTCACCCTCTCCACAGTAGTCCCGTTAATCCCCAGTGGTGAGTACGTCCTCTGTTGTTGTACCCTCCTAAAGTCCACAATCAGCTCCTTAGTTTTGGTGACATTCATGATGAGGCTGTTGTCCTGGCACCAGAGTGACAGATCAGCAACTTCCTCCAGGTAGGCCTTCTCGTCGTTGTCGGAGATCAGGCCCACCACCACTGTGTCATCCGCAAACTTGATGATGGTGTTGAGCTGAACCTGGCCACACAGTCATGTGTGTACAGGGAGTACAGTAGGGGCTGAGGACGCAACCCTGGGGATCCTGTGTTCAGGGTGAGGGTGCTGGAGGTGTGTCTGCCCACCCTGACCACCTGTGGCCTGGCGGTCAGGAAGTCCAGGATCCAAGCACACAGGGGGGTGTTCAGTCCCAGCTCAATCAGCTTGCCGGGCAGTCTGAGGGGACTATGGTGTTGAAAGCTGAACTATAATCAATGAACAGCAGTCTCACATAGCCCCCTCTGGCTGTCCAGATGAGAGAGTGTGGTGTGCAGTACCTGGGAGACAGCATCATCCGTGGATCTGTTTGGGCGATAAGCAAACTGCAGCGGGTCCATGGAGGAAGGAGGAAGGCGCAGATGTAGTCCTTTATCAGCCTCTCAGCATTTCATGACCACCGAGGTGAGGGCCACCGGTCGGTAGTCATTCATACATGCTGGAGAAGCATTCTTGGGCACAGGGACAATAGTGGATCTCTTGAAGCAGGCGGGGACCACGGACTCAGCCAGGGAGAGGTTGAATATTGTGGTGAACACTGGAGCTAGCTGGTTAGCACAGGTCTTCAGTACTCGCCCAGATATGCCATCTGGACCTGCAGCTTTCCTGGTGTTCACCCTCAACAGAGCCCTCCTCACACTGTGCTCGGTCACAGAGAGTGTGTGTTCATCCCCAGCGGTAGAGCTCACCTCGGCTACGCTAACGGTGTTGTTGTTAGCCGGGGAGCGAGCGCTGTTGTTGCTAGCCTCAAACCGTGCATAAAATGAGTTCAGGTCGTCCGCTAGGGATGCGTCGGCACTCACCATTGCGCGGGGTCTGCTCTGGTAGTCTGTGATAGTCCGTAGCCCCTGCCATAGGCGCCTGGTGTCGCGCTGCTCCATCTGTGATTCCACTCTGTCTCGATACCTCCTCTTGGCCTCCTTCACCGCCCTCCTCAGTCCATAGACCGCTGCCTTGTACTCGTCCATGTTGCCGGATACAAGACCGGAGTTATAGGCAGCAGTACGGGCGTTCACAGCTTCACGGATGGATCTATCAACCCACGGCTTTTGGTTAGGAAAGACCCTAACTTTTACCGTGGGGACGATGGTGTCCGCTAGCGTTGCTATGAGGCTCATTGCTACGTCCAGAACTCGCTGACGCCACGGAACTGGATTGGATCATGTCCCAGTCGACGACACGCAGAGCGTCCTGTAGCTCAGCCTCTGATTGGTCAGACCACCGCTTTACGTCCCTCGTCACTACCGCTTCCCGTGCAATCTTTTGTTGGTACTCCGGAAGCAAGAAAATGGCGGCATGGTCCGATTTGCCGAACGGAGGGAGAGAGACAGCCTTGTAGCCTCTCTTGAATGGCGTATAGCAGTGGTCCAACGTTCTTTCCTCTGGTAGCACACGTAATGTGCTGGTGAAAGTTCGGCATGACTTTTTTTAGGTTTGCCCTATTAAAGTCCCCAGCCACCACCACAGCCGCGTTGGGATACTTGTTCTGATGCCGACATAACACATCATGTAGGTCCGATAGTGCTACGTCGGTGTCCGCTTGTGGTGGAATGTAGACGGCTGTGGTGATGACCGAGCTGAACTCCCGGGGAAGGTAGAATGGACGGCATGAGATCGTCAGATGTTCCAGGTTCGGCGAGCAGGAACGAGAAAGAGTCTTAATGTCCTTGGGGTTGCACCACTTGTTGTTAGTCATGAAGCAAACCCTCCACCCTTAGATTTACCAGACTCTTCCGTTCTGTCTGCACGGAAAACAGAGAAGGACTCGGTTGGGCATATGACTCGATCCGACACCAGCGGGTTCAGCCATGTTTCCGTCAGACAAAAGATGTTACAGTCCCTCATGTCCCGTTGGAATCTGATCCTTGCCCTAACATCATCCATCTTATTTTCCAGAGACTGGACGTTAGCAAGAAGGATGCTGGGCAGAGGTGGACGGTGGGCTTGAACTCTCAGTCTGTTCCGAATTCCGCTCCGTTTCCCTCGATGTTTTCGTCTCCCGTAGTAGCGGCTCCACTGTTGTTGTTGTGGTTCGCTCGTACGATCTCTGCCGGCCACGCTGGATCGATGGAAAAAGTGGACAAAAACCCTTGTTTTGCGCAAAAGTTTATGTCCAAAAGTGTGCTGCGTTCGTATGCTGTTATTGCCGATGTGTTCGTGGCAAAGAAAATATTAAAAATAAACACAAAAACTAAAAGAGCGCACAATCTCCGCGGAGCTACCACGACGGCGTCTGGACACAGCCGCGCCATAAGTTCAGGTCACGTTGAACTCTTGGGCAGAACACCTTGTCGAAGTAGGACTCAAAGGTCTTCCCTTGGACAGTCGTGCCAGGCAGTGAATGGATAAGTGCTCCACCATCAATGACAATGAAATCATAAAGATCTGGTGCAACTATCTCCTCACTGTCAGATATTCCTCCACTCTTAGGATTCCCCAGGATGTAAAACAACAATTCTGATTTCGTACAGGAGTTGAGGGATCCTTCGCATGACAATGCAGGTGGGTATGGCGAAGACTCGTGGCAGAAATAATCTTCCAAATCCCCACTCCGGCTTTCCAGCACAATGAAAGCTTTCCCATAAAGCTCTGCATGACGTTTGAAGTGCTGCATCCTCAGTTTAGCTGCTGTCTTCTTGCGTGTTTTCTTCTCATGGAACAACATCAAGTTGTTTCGCTTGATCGGAGCTGTCAGTGGTGTGTCATGTGAGTCCAGCACATTCTTTTGAAGTTGTTGTACTGCTCTTGTCCCATTGACTCAACTTTAAGGACCGATGCTGCAGCGGCTGCAGACTCGCACACCTTGTTATCTAAAGTAACCAGGTCTTTACTGCTCTCCTCAAAGGATTCCCATTGCTGAGCAACAGCTCCATCAGGTCTTTGGTGTGACGTTGAAAACGCTGCTGTGATGCTGATCCTTCCTCGTGATGAGGACGCCATTCGGAGTCATCACTGTCATTTACAGTGGTAAACTCTTCCAGGACACGGCTGATTTCCGGGCCTGTCACAATCCAGCGTTCCAACATGTCCGGGTTCTCTGTGAGGCCAATTATGCCACCCACTCCTTTCACCCTTTTGTTGGCTTGCTCGTGTGCTTGGTCAATCGGCATAGCTGAAAAGCGTCGATTGCTGCGAGTTACCGTCCAATGTCCCTTTTCGAACTCTGCCCGGATACTATCTGGGAGACAGTCCATGTCCTTTATAAAGACTGGAAGCCACCGGGCATAGTTATGATGGTCGAGAGCAAAGAACAGAGGAACAAGCTTCTGCAGGGTTGTGACCATGAGTTCGATCTTCCGTTCGCGATGTGCTCGTATGAACATGGATACTCTGTTGGTACTTGTACACAAGCAGCCAGAAGGAGAATGTTGGGCTCTCATGGGCAACTCTCTCAACCCAGTCCTCAAGGACCATCTCAGTTCCACTGTCCTCATCGGCTCGCTGTAGAAGGCTGTGGAGTACCACAACAGTAACTTGATGGGCATATCTTGTTCTCATTACATTGGATGCCTTCAGAAATGATGTGGCTGCTGCCACTGAATTCACTAGCCCAGCTTCTTTCAGGGCTTCAGGCCATCCTGATCCACGCAGAACATCTCCCATGGTACTCCACAAAGCCATTTCAATGTGGAGCCCACCTAACATCACCACAAACTTGTCTTCTCCGAAGATGTCAGGGAAGGTCCACTGCATTTTTTTTGCAAGGTCATACAGGGGTTGGTCCACTACCATCACAGGGACTTGTTGTGGGTTGAGGTGCTCAGTGTTTTTCTTCACCAGCAAAATAATTAAAAAGTGCAACAATAACAAAAGGCCTGCAAGTTGGGTGCTTCATATCACGTAGGCTATATGCAGCCATATTTGTGTACGGGTATCCTAGCTATGTTTGTGCTATAGGGATATTCTGAACACCAATCTTAAATCCAGTCGAGTCATTACACAGCCTTTATTTACAATAACTTTAAAAATCATGTTTCATAGCAACTTTGAGGACATTTCCAGACTTTATCTCCAAAAAAAGCATAATTTCGCTTGTGTCCATGTAATATTTTGGGATAAAAGTGTATTTATTTTTATCTGGTCACCAAATGCTTGTTATACCTGTTTCTCCTTTTAATTCTGAATCCATACATACCTCATATGTTAAAATTGGATAATCTAATCAAAAGTTGTAGCAGTTTACATATTTTGCGGCGCCCCCTAGAGGCCATTTTTCATCTGTGTGTTTGACACTCGGACTCAAATTTTTCTGTAGACCCTAAGCTTCAACTTGGAAGTGAAAACCAAACTTCAACACGAATTTGAAATGACTGAGCCTTATACGACCCCACTATCACATCGGACCAGGAAAAACTCCCAAATAACCCTTCAGGGGGAAAAAAAGGGACGAAACCTGGAGGAGAGCAACAGAGGAGGATCCCTCTCCAGGATGGACAGATGCAATAGATGTAATGTGTACAGAAGGACAGATTTAGAGTTAAAATACATTCAATGAATATGACAGAGTGTATGAATAGTTCATAGTAGGCATATTCCACGATGGAGACCTCCACGATCCATCAGGCAGATGGCGGTGGGGAGGAGGAGTGGGCGGAGTCTCAACAGTGGGCGGAGTCTCAACAGGACAGTGGCGTAGTCATGAGCAGGAATTCCACGACCCAGACCTCGATGATCCATCAGGCAGATAGGATCTATGCCGTCTCATAGGGTCCGATGACCCCATGAGACGTGAAGTCAAAAGGACTCCGGGGAGAAAGCAGAGTTAGTAACATGTGATTGAGAGATGAACATTCATCCTTAAGGAGAGAAAAAAGAGGAGATAGGTACTCAGTGCATCCTAAAACGTCCTCCGGCAGCTATCAGCCTATAGCAGCATATCAAGGGGCTGGACCAGGTGAACCTGATTCAGCCCTAACTATAAGCTCTGTCAAAGAGGAAAGTCTTCAGTCTACTCTTAAACGAGGTGACTGTGTCTGCCTCCCGGACTGAAATTGGAAGCTGGTTCCATAAAAGAGGAGCTTGATAACCAAAGGCTCTGGCTCCCATTCGACTTTTTAAGACTCTAGGAACTACAAGTAGTCCCGCATTTAGTGAGCGTAGCTCTAGTGGGCAATATGGTACTACAAGCTCCTTAAGATATGATGGAGCATCACCAATCAAGGCTTTGTAGGTTAAGAGAAGAATTTTAAAAGTGATTCTTGATTTTACTGGGAGCCAGTGCAGAGCAGCTAGTGCAGGAGTGATGTGATCTCTTTTCTTAGTTTTAGTGAGAACACGAGCTGCAGCATTCTGGATCAACTGAGGGACCTAAGAGATTTATTAGAGCAGCCTGATAATAAGGAGTTGCAGTAATCCAGTCTCAAGTAACGAACGCGTGAACCAAACTTTCTGCATGATTCTGAGACAAGATGTGCCAGATGTTTGAAATATTACGTAGATGAAAGAATGCAGTCCTTGAGATTTGCTTTACGTGGGAGTTAAAGGACAAGTCCCGATCAAAGATAACGCCAAGATTCTTTACAGTGGTGTTGGATGCCAGGGCAATGCCGTCTACAGAATCCACATCACCAGATAATTGATCTCTGAGGTGCTCAGGGCCGATTAAAATTACTTCGGTTTTGTCTGAGTTTAACATCAAGAAGTTGCAGGTCATCCATGTTTTTATGTCTTTAAGACATGCTTGAATTTTACAGAGTTGGTTGCTCTCCTCTGGTTTTATCGATAGATATAGTTGAGTATCATCTGCATAACAATGAAAGTTTATGGAGTGTTTCCTGATAATATTGCCCAAAGGAAGCATGTATAAGGTAAATAAAATTGGTCCAAGCACGGAACCTTGTGGAACTCCGTGATTAACGTTGGTGGTTATCGAGGCGTCATCGTTTACAAATACAAACTGAGATCGATCTGATAAATAGGATTTAAACCAAATTAGTGCCGTGCCTGAAATGCCAATCGACTGCTCCAGTCTCTGTAACAGGATGTCATGGTCAATGGTGTCGAATGCAGCACTAAGGTCTAACAAGACCAGGACAGAGAGGAGTCCTTTATCTGCTGCCATTAAGAGGTCATTTGTAATTTTCACCAGTGCCGTCTCGGTGCTGTGGTGTTTTCTAAATCCTGATTGAAATTTCTCAAATAAACTATTATGATGTAGAAAGTCGCACAACTGATTTGCGACCACTTTCTCAAGGATCTTGGAGAGGAAGGGGAGGTTAGAGATCGGTCTGTAGTTAGCCAACACCTCTGGATCCAGAGTGGGCTTCTTCAGGAGAGGTTTAATAACAGCCACCTTGAAGGAGTGTGGTACGTGGCCTGTTAGCAGAGACACATTGATAATATCTAATAGAGAGCCGCCAATTAAAGGCAACACGTCTTTAAGCAGCCTCGTCGGGATGGGTCCAAGAGACAGGTAGATGTGTTAGAAGTAGAAACCGTTGAAGATAATTGGTCACGGTTGATGGGAGAAAAGCCACTACACACATCTTACCATCTGTGGCCTTCAGGCACAGTCCTCATGGACCGTGGGGCAACGGAGGGCACAGGAACGCAGATGGATACAAACATTACAAACAATAATACCCGGAGGTCTGAATGAAAAATGTTAATCATACATACAACAGGTCCCCCTGGGAGGGAAGTGACAACAGGGAAATAGGAATCCAAACTGGTCTTATCATAATACAACAACAACCCTCTGTTTACCTACATTTTTTCCTTGTCTGGGGCCACTAACATTTATGTTTTTATGCTTTTATATTTTTATATTCATATTCATATGTGTGCGTGTATTTATGGTTTTATAGCACTTATGTTTTTATTTTTAAACACTTATTGACTTCTAGCACTTATTTTATTTAGCACTTGGGAGATCTGGCATCTCCCCCTGTATGATTTTACCCCCCTACTAAACCCTTTACAGCACTTGTACCCTTGTGCCCCCCCTTTCCTATAGCTTCCCACAGTAGCCTTACACAACATTACACCATTGACCTGTGCCACAGTCCCCTCCTCGGGAGTCGGTACCCAACACACCATACAAATTTGTATAAAAGCATACACATAACTCAAAGTTATAAACACGTACACATAGTTACAATGCATCACTCACCCATTTATTACCTCCCGGGAACCATAACACATCATACACACACTATAAGAACACACATATACACAAACTAACACAATAACTACAGAGACATAACCAGAACTGATTGCTCACTTACATCATGACCTCCAGGAATCACAGAACAACATATACGACCTGTAAAAGAACACACGCACACATAATAAAACACAGTAAACACACAGACATAGTTAGAACTGATTACTCACCCAAAATATGATCCTTGGACACCACAACACACCATACACATTCTATAAAAGAGCACACACATAGTCTAGACAATACATAACACATAATTGGGGAGGGAACAATGCGGCAGGCCAGTGCACCATAGACAAAGCAGTCGTTCCTAACAAAACTTTACACAATACCTAACCCTAACCCTAACCCTGAACCCCGAGGTTTTTTGAAGGTTATGGTGTAGGATTTTAGGATTTGCATGGTAGGATGGTGGGGTTGAAATTGAGGGCCGGTCTCAATGTTTGTATGTACCAGACCTCGACCTACACCTGGACCGGATTCCATTGAAGCACGCATTCACGATCGGGGTAGTGGGTGAAAGATCTACCGGACGAGGCATGTCTAAATAATATTCGCTGGCCGGTGCAAATTCCTTGGGTCTCTATTGACTTCGAAAGCCTTCGGGTGGACGGGGGGAGATTCATGAGTAGTTCTCTCTCATCTCCTCTCATCTCTCATCCCATGTAACCTACACCTGGACCGGATTCCATTGAAGCACGCATTCACGATCGGGGTAGTGGGTGAAAGATCTACCGGACGAGGCATGTCTAAATAATATTCGCTGGCCGGTGCAAATTCCTTGGGTCTCTATTGACTTCGAAAGCCTTCGGGTGGACGGGGGGAGATTCATGAGTAGTTCTCTCTCATCCCACGCAGGTCACAGAGGGGGTTTGAACCCCGAGGTTTTTTGAAGGTTATGGTGTAGGATTTTAGGATTTGCATGGTAGGATGGTGGGGTTGAAATTGAGGGCCGGTCTCAATGTTTGTATGTACCAGACCTCGACCTACACCTGGACCGGATTCCATTGAAGCACGCATTCACGATCGGGGTAGTGGGTGAAAGATCTACCGGACGAGGCATGTCTAAATAATATTCGCTGGCCGGTGCAAATTCCTTGGGTCTCTATTGACTTCGAAAGCCTTCGGGTGGACGGGGGGAGATTCATGAGTAGTTCTCTCTCATCTCTCATCCCATTCAGGTCTGGTTGGCTTCATTTAGGTCTGGTTGGCTATATTCAGGTCGGGTGGACTATATTCAGGTCTGGTTGACTGCATTTAGGTCAGGTTGACTATATTCAGGTCTTGTGGACTTCATTAAATCCTGGTTTTGACCTTAAAAACTCCCAAATCTAACCCTAAAAACGGGTACCCTTATCCAAAATTGAACCACTCACCCTAAGATTGGATACTAGCCAAAAATTTATTTAAAAAGGTTTGGTGTTAGATTGGACCTTTCCTGCCTCCTGGCTCTCCCCTGGGGGGAGAGGGCAGGCAGGTATGCAGACTCGCCTTAGACAGGGTGAGGAAGGGTTCTTGGTGCAGTCGTACACCGCCCCTTTCAGTTCTGCTCTCTGCAGGTTGTTTCTGTCCCTCTGTGTAGTGGAGGGGAGGGTAAAACCTAACCATAGGATTGGGTCCTGATCAGGCCCAAATCCTGGAAAAACTTAAAACCTGACCCGGGCCTAACCTTAAAATCCTGGGGTTGACCTTGAAATTCTGAGACCGAAAACTTAACCCTAAACTGGTACTTGTGTCCTAAACTTAACCGCGTATCTAAGGCCCATCTTTAGGGTTTCTGAAGGCGGACATTTTGTAGGCCAGGGGATATTAGAATCAGAATAGCAGCCGCTGGTTTTGGTTCAGACTTTTCATTGGATAAACATAATCCCAGGACTTGTACACCCTGGGAGGGCCAACTCAAGGGAGAGTGTCTAGTGAAGGCCTAAACACTCGAGGAACTTGGGATCCACTACTGATGACTTGTTCCCTTTGGAAGGTCTGAAAGGAAACGAGTGGCTTTTAAATTAGTTTAGGTTGAAGGTGATCAAACTTATAAAATTAGTTTTCAAAAAATTAATAAAACAGAGGCTCAAGAGATGGATAGATATATAGATATATATATATATATATACATATATAGATATACATGGATAAAGACCAAGGTAGGGACGCAGTAAAGTGGGTTTGAATCCCGAGGTTTTTGAGTTTTATGGTTTGGACTTCATGCCAGGATAGTTAAATGGTAGGATTGTATGGTTTGAATTCTGGGATTTGCGTGATGGGAGGTTAGGGTTGAGATTGAGGGCCGGTCTCAACTGTTGGTACCGGACCTCGACCCATACCTGGACCGGATTCCGTTAAAGCACACATTCACGATCGGGGTAGTGGGTGAAAGATCTACCGGACGAGGCATGTCTAAATAATATTCGCTGGCCCGTGCCTTTCCTTGGATCTCTATTGACTTCGAAAACCTTCGGGTGGACGGGGGGGATTCATGAGTAACTGTTTCCCATGGGGCTAACCTGCTCTCCCCCTTCTCCTTTCCCCCGCCACATATTGGTGGAGAAATTAGGTGAGTGAGGGGAGGCATCTGCTGGTTCGGAGGGCCCGGGTGGTCTTTTGAATGGGTTGATGGAATTTGGATAGGCCGGGTCGGATGCCTGTTTGCTTGACGTGGAGGATGGTTCATGTTGGGTCGGGGGACGGGGTTTAAGGATTAAGGCTGACTGAAGGAGGGTCAGCATCGGAGGAGTGGGGGAAGAGGGATGGTTATTTTTTAGCAAATGGAACCAGGGTTAAGGTGGGTCTTTCTGTTTTACAGCATATGAGAGGAACGGGGTTGCGGCGATGTTGGGGACACAATCCGACAGCAGGGAGGCGACGCGTCTGGTGTTTAGTTTACTCAAAGCCCACTACCACTTGAGTAAAATTAGGAGGGCCTTAAGATCAGATAGGGGCCCAGGGGCGGGGAGAACAATATGGAGTTATCTTCCAGTAACTATTCCCCCGTTTACAAACAAATCGGATCGTTTGACCCTTTTGAGGGGAAGGGCCATTCAGGGGCCCCAGAGGGACATACAGCAGGTGGGAGAGGTCTATATGACCCGGATTAAAACCGCAATACAGGATTTGTCATGCCTGGACAGGGCGGAGGGTCAGGAAAGATGGGAAGTAGCAGTAAATTGGCTTACAAAGAAAGTTAAGGTAATACACCCAGAAGTCATAAGTAGGGCCATGGAGGATCTGAGGGGTATCGGTCTGAGGGTTAAACCTTGTATACAAAAGGCACAAAAAAACCTCCTCGGGACTGAGTACCAACCGTTGGAAAAAGAAAGGAATCTATCCCTGGGTTCTATCGTAGGTTTCGAGGTACCAGGCCCTTCGGGGTTGGTGAGAAGGGAGGATTTGGAAATCATCTCACATGATAATTTCTCATTACCATCATACGCCTTTCAGGGGCATGGGGGTGAGGGGTGTGAGGGACCAGGGGGCTGGTCCCTCACTCCCGTGAGGCCTATTCTAATTATAGGGGATGCCAATTTGGCCTACCTACCACTGATTAAGGAGAATAGCATTCAGGTGGACAGTTACCCAGGATGGGATATGTCCCAGGCGACGTTCCTTCTTAGAAATAGGACCCCTACCTCCCCCGCCGTGAAAACGGTGATATTGTATTTGGGTCGGGGAGGGGACGATAGTGCAAATTCGACCCATATAGGTCAGCAACTTGGGAGACTCTTGGAAACAGCTACAGCTACCTTTCCCAATGCCACGATTTGGCTTCCCCTTATTAATATTTCCGCAGTATTAACTCGCAAGGACAAGGTGTACCTGAAACATCTCAATTTACGGATAAAGGAGACCCCGAATTTCATCCCCATATTGGAGGAGAAATTGTTTGCCAGGGCTAGGGTGGGGTCCCTTTGGACCCCCAATACAGGCAGCAAAATGTGGGCTCATTGGAAATCATGTCTGAGCATTACACCAGGGGTGGCGGCCTCCGGGGGGACCAGCAATAAATCGGTGGTGAATCTTTCTTTAACATTTCAATTGGACCCAGCCCAGGAAGGGCTGTTGGAAAAGGGGCTTTCCTTTGTCCCAACACCTAGGACGAATCCAAATCAGAGACAAGAGTTGTCGATTCAATTAGCGGCATACCACCGTCGTCTCAAATTGCATGCGACTTGTAGGGACGAACCTAAAACAAAATCTCGACCCTTCCAACCACAATCGGTTTGGGAACCGGAGTTGTCATCCTTACCATTAGATCTCCTTCACCTGATGGACGTAGACAAAGTAAGGATCAGGGATCTTACACCGCAACAAGAGAAGGATAACCTCAATTTGGAGGAAAGACAGGCCTTGGTGTCACTAGAAACAAATACATCGATTGTTATTAAACCAGCAGACAAGGGAGGGGCTACGGTCATCCTAGATAGGGATAAATACGTGCAGGAGGCTCTTAGGCAACTAAGTGACAGTAGGTATTATATCCCATTGGAGATTCCAATTTATATGGAAACAGCCAAACAAATAGACCGGATTCTTGAGTCAATGGTCAGGGACAAAAAAATAACCAAAAAGCAACAGGGTTATCTTACCACGCCAACTCCACGTGAGAGACAATTTTATCTCCTGCCTAAAATCCATAAATCCCCGGAAACCTGGCCGATCCCCTTTGTAACGCCAGCGGGGCGTCCGATTGTGGGAGTGAGAGCTATCGAATAGCCGATTTTGTGGATTACTATCTAAATCCCTTGTCTAAAAAACATGACAGCTATTTGAAGGATACAGAGGATTTCTTGCAGAAAATAAGGGCCATTAGAATCCAGGAACCTTCTATGCTCTTCACACTAGATGTGGAGAGTTTATACACAAACATTGATACAGAGATGGGGATGAGGGCGGTGGAGGAAACCCTGATGAGGTTTCCGGACCCCTCCCGGCCAGATAGGGAGATACTCGCATTCTTGAGATTAGGTTTGACGAGAAATGATTTTGAGTTTGACGGGGGACATTATCTCCAGATTAAAGGAACAGCGATGGGTAAGAAGTTTGCTCCCGCCTATGCCGACATATACATGGCCACCTGGGAGGAGACGATTCTTCCCAAATGTCCGAACCGCCCCCTGAGTTACTTCCGTTTTTTGGACGACATATGGGGGACATGGGATCATTCGGAAGCAGAATTTGAGGCCTTTTTGGGTATTTTTAATGGTCATCATCCCTCGATTAAGGTAAAAGCGATAACCAGTTGGACGGAAATAAACTTCCTGGATGTGACAACCTACAAAGGGACCGGATATAGGACCTCGGGTAAACTGGACACAAAGGTCTATTTTAAACCCACAGACTCGCATGCCCTCCTACACCGTACGAGTTTTCACCCCAAATCCGTATTTCAGGGGATAATAAAGTCCCAACTAATCCGATTTGGACGGATCTGTTCCCAGATCTCGGAGTACAATGCGGCAGTGTCTGTCCTGTTCAAAGCCTTAAGACAAAGGGGGTACAACAGATCAACATTGAGGGACATTCGACGGAAGACAGAGGAAGGGATTGGGGCCCGTAGGGGGCGAGCGAAGGGGGAGGCAGGTATATCCAGGGTCCCATTCGTGACCATCTTCTCCTCCTGGGGCTTGCGAACGGTTAGAATGGCCAAACAAAACCTTGAGGAAATCTTAGAGGATACTCGGCTAAAACGCACAATGAGGCTAATTGCGGCCTACAAAGGGAACCCTAATCTGAAGGACATGTTGGTCCAAGCCAAGATGCCCCGAAGGGATGGGGTCGGGGCGCATCGGGGGAACACAAAAGCCACGAATTGGGCCACAAAAAAGTCCTATAAACTACAGGGGTTTCGGACCCTGGAGCATTCTAATTGTGTGTATCTCATTAGATGTAACCGGTGCAGAAGGGATCTTTATGTGGGGGAAACGCAGGGGACCTTGGCTACCCGCCTGGCATACCACCAGGGTAACATCCGTGAGGGACTGGAAACATCCACTCTTCTGGTGAAGCACTTTGTGGAACATGGGGTGGGGAAACTCTTTTTGAGAGGGATCCAGCAGGACTATCATTGGTCCACGGATCAGAGACAGAAGGTAGAGAGATTCTGGATTCAGAAACTAGGAACATTACATCCTAAAGGCCTGAATATGAGATGAGGGACGGGGGGCCGTCTAGAGTTAGGGGTGATTCCACTTGGTAAGACTTGAGGGGGCCCAAATCCTAGAAAAACCTAGAGAACTGGACTGATGTAACCATTATTTATATTAAGACCGATTTCTTTAACCGTTAATCTTGTTCATTAGGGTTCTTAGCGCTGGGATTGTTGTTATCAATATGGTTATAAGTTCGATTAGTTTACTGTATGATTTCATTACACCTTATTATTACAAGATTGTATGATTATATTATACTATTACACATTATTATATGTTATTATATTATTGATATATTACTATATTATATTATTAGGTTATTACATTATCATAATGTTATATTATTACATTGTTATATTATATTGTATTATCATAATGTTATGTTGTTATATTATATTAGGTCAGATTATTATATATGAGACACTATTATATTATTACCATAACATTAGATCTTATTGGGTTGGACTTCCATGTTTATTACGTTATCAAAGGAGGTTCTTATCTTATTTTGTTTATATTATTCTTACCATTGAAATTGCTAAATATTATTAGTGGTAGTAATACTGTCATGTTTAGTGTTATTCTTGAGTTACTAACTTGACCAAAAGCATTGGGCCGGGATGGCGTTGGATAATATTGATAGCAGAGTCGGTTTTCCTATAAGCAGAATTGAAATTATTGACTCTGTTCGCGATCAAGGTCACCGTTACCATCAGCATTGTTATATAGCCGTTATTGTTGCTGGAATATATCTATGGTCATTCAGCATGTTGGGGGGTCAGGGTTGTCACTGGGATTGGGATCACTGTCACTGCTGTTTCAGTTAGCAACACGGTTGTTAAAGGGGTTAGCCCTAGTTCTATGATCCTCAACATCAGCTTCATTAAAAGGTTTTGTCTTGATATACATATAAACAACGTTGTGGTTTTTCTCATGGTTATGAGGATGATTCTTCAACCATTCTGCTCATTGCGTTCGAGTCACTACTAATATTATAACCACAAGTAGGGTCCGGTCTTTCCCCCCTTTTTTTCGTATTCTTCTTCTTCTTCTTTTTCTTTTTCTTTTCTTTTCTTTTCTTTCTGGTCATGACTTAATGACGTTACTATTATCATCGTTAGGATTACTGATGGGATTCTATATCAACTGAACCAGTTAGGCCATTACCAATAGGGGCTTGTTAGGATTATGATTATTAGTGTCATTAGATATTGTTTTATCTTATTGAACTCTATTGAGTAAACCTGGTCTGAGTGGGATTTATTTATCTACACTACGCAACAAAAGGTCTCGACATTAGATGTTGTTACCAACTTACTTTCACTGGGATAAAATAAGCACAAGAGAGGGGAGGCCGGGGAAGGCCCCGTTTTATTTAGATTCCTTTTATTATCCTCACCAGTATCATCTAGTCATTTGCCTTTCGTTATTAATGTCATAAACATCAGGGCCCCGGTCACGTGACGAGCACCGCAGGTAATTTACTGGGAGGTCTTGTCACGGCGCCTTAGTATCATTAATACCGAAATAAATTTTTAGACGACTTCAATCTTTTATTTAATTTTAAAACCTCCTCACACGGTTAAAACTCCTTACTTTTATTGAATATTAATTATGCCCCCCCTTAAAGGAGTGCTATCTGGGTGTTGGACCCACCTGGGACAACCGGAACCGGAAAGAAAAAACTCCCGCGTTAACAGGCCCACTTTGGCGCGCGCTCTACTTCCCTCTCTCTCTTTTCCTCTTTCGGACCTGCGAACCGGACGTTTTGGAAGACGAGCGATATCAAAGGAATTGAACGGGTAGGACACTTTGATAAGAACACTAATATAACTGTTTATAGGAGTGTTATTGCCAGGGATGGAAATAGGCTGCTCTTTGACTCTTTCTCTCGCGCACTCAGCGATCTTTTTCGGTGACGTACCTGCACCGCGAGCGGCGGCGCGGCACGAGCGGGACCTTCGGTTTCACCCACGGGTAAGAGAACTTTAGAATTAAATGGGCAGTGTGACTGTTAGCCTTTTTGGATGCTTTGTGACCTAACAAATAATTTTTAAAGCGACCTTTGAGACCCGTATTGGACGTGAGGTGCACCGTTTAAGTTGCGGGCCCAGGTGTATAGGCCTGCAGCCGCGGACCTTTAAAAAAAAAAATTTATCACGAAAACCTTTATTTTAAATAGCCGGGTTGGCTCCACAAGTTGGGGGTTTCAATGAGGGAGACTTAAACTATGTTACCATGTGGTCAATATTTTTGGTTTTGGTTTAAAAACGATCCAACAAGGACCCTCGCACAATTTATTTTTTCTCCTCACGGCGCTTACAGCCGCGGATTATTGAGGAAAACTTTTAACAACAAAAACCGATATTCTAATGACCTTGTGGGTTCCACAAGCCAGGGGCTTCAATGGGGGAGACTTAAACTGTGTTACCATGGGGTCAATATTATTAATTTTGGTCATGAGACCGTTTAACGAGGACCCTCGCACAATTTCTCCTCGCGGCGCCACCAGACGTGACGTCTCTCGGGTTTTACAACACCGCAAGGAGCTGGAATTAAAACTCTTGAACCTAGATCTACCTTAATTTAATTAATCATGATGAGGACCATGCATTTTTCGCCCTGGTTTGGGGCCCCGATGAGGGTTTATGGTTGCACAGGTGACTATGGGTATGTACTATGTATATATAATGAAGGTTTTCCGTTGTTTGGGTATCCTTTATGCTGGTATTAACATACTAATCATCTATTATTACTCCACCTAATACTCCACCTAATGCTCTTTAGAACCATGACGTCCAATATAGCTATAGTGATCCTTTCAGGCTGCTTACTATGTTACATAACCCCAGGATGTAGTACTACCTGAGGGGGCCCCTTGGGTGAGAGTGTCTAGTGACGGCCGAAACACTCTGTGACCCTGAGATCCACTACTGATGAATTGTACCTAGTGGGGAGTCTGAAACTACAGGATCACTTTTAAAAGTTCACATTGGGTTATTCTACAATCCTTAACGGGTTTCATCAAGGCAAAATAAGATATTTTATAATCTACAATATGTTTGATGAATATAAACGGAGGTTATGCAAAGCATTTTCAGGTTTTGTGGTTTGAGTTAAAAAAAAACACTTCAGGGTCTAGGAATTGGGACTGAAAGATCATCTCATAGTTCCACACTAATTATACTTTAGCACTGTTATGAAATTCGAGTTACCTCGACTTATTTAGCGATTTAGGATTTCAAAATAGACACAACTTATTTATTCCCTGACGGGGTCACCGTTTTCTGACTGCATCGGGGCCTTCCTTCGTTTTAATTTCTTCATGGTTATCCTACTCGATTTCCCCCCCCCCCCTTCTTTTATATATAGTGGCCCTCACCATAAGCCCCGACTCTCTACCAATCTGAGTATTGAACTAGTGATCCTCTGATTAGGGTCCTTGGGTCTACCGACTAGGGCAAAGTTCAGTGACATGCGTCGGACAGTGCCGTTCTCCGGGTCTCCTCCTATACGCTGAAGTTGTCAGAGTCGGACACTGTTTGGGCCTAAGCATGGAAACCCTAAACCCATGCCCTAACCCACATTGTTGGATACTGTTTGGGCCTAAGCATGGAGACCCAAAACCCATACCCTAACCCTAACCCTGTCTGCCATAACTAACCTCAACTACTCATAATGTATGCAAAGTGTTCTGCTGCCTAACCTCAAGTCCGAGGTCCTTTGTTCTGGGGATGCTGCGGCTCTGTTGAGAGAGGTGGGTGATGGGTGACTGGACTGGGGGTACGGACAGTACATTAGGTCCCTCACTGTGGCAACACAGTGGGGTACCCCCACCCCCCCAGAACCTAACCCTAACCCTTGAGTGCCTGCCCTCGGTCTAGTCTCCTGTCCTCACTTTTCTCTGGAGCTGTCAGTGTCCCCAGGTTAATTAGCATTAGCCTCAATTCAGTAGGATGCTTAACCCACCATGGTCATACACCCTTAACATAACCTCACTGTCTTATGCCCTAAACTCAATCAGAGCTGTGTGATGTATGGTTGTATTTAAACCCTATAAGGTCCCCTTTTGTAAGTTGAAGCCAATACAGGCATTGCATTAGGTGAGCCCCAGAAAGGTTTACCAACTGTAACATAATTATAACACCAGTCAGAGAGAAGTGTAATTTCATGAGTATCATCTGTACGGTAGAATGTATTGTTGTATGTAAACCCCATCAGGTCCCCCTCTGTAATTTAAAGCCAATACAGGCATTGCATTAGGGTAGCCCTAGACTGGTTCATCAACTCTAACATAATTACCAATACCGTGATCATAATATAAACACCAATTCCCAGAATGCAACTTGGTAGCTTCCGGCGGATGTTGTCAGCAACACCCCCTCTCTTGGTCCTTTTGCCTCGCGGCGTCCGAGGGGACACAGCACTCGGCGCCGTGCTAGATGGAAAACTGTAATAACAGGTTTTTTTCATTTCCAACTCGCCTGATGAAGGTCCTTCACGACCGAAAACGTTAGCGATATTGTTGGCGATAGTTTGTTTGTTCGTGCTGTTAATAAAAGTCTATAAAGACCCTTTTCAAAGCTCATTTAGCATTGCAGCTAACTAGCAGCTAATGGCTACACCGAGAGAGACCGGACCAGAAGGCCACTACAACGCAGCCAGGTTCGTTACAACGAAGCCGCTCCATTCCGGAGCCGGAGAGAGAGCCCACGACCGACTGCTGCATCATGAGGAGGACCACACCGTCCCGTCTACACGAGCCAGCCGAAGCTACAGCTACAGCGGAGCTCCAGCGCAGGCAGAGGCCCATTTGTGCTACAGCTGCAGCGGCCTACTACGGTCTTCCAGACGACCACGTCGCTCCCCGACGCCTTGAAGGCAACCTACGAGGGACCTACGCACCGCAGACCCGGACGACAGGATGACTTCGGCGGCCACTAAGCCCCTACCACACCGCCGAAAGCACGAAGAATTGCAGCAGGTTGAAGGACATTGCATCATTCCCTACCTGTTTGTTATATTAATCTCTACCACTCGTATGTATGCACGTTTTTCTGTTGCCTAACCATTAGTCGGAGGCCCGTGGATGCTGTGGCTCTATTGTGAGAGGTGTGTGATGGGGGACTGGGCTTTGGGTATGGCCAGTACATCGGTTCCTCACTGTGGTTACACAGTGAGGGCCCACAACCCCCTCTATACCTAACCCTAACCCTAACCTGCTGTTTATACATTCATGTGGGATACTACGTTACACTATACTCACCTGTCCACCTATTCTGTGTAGACACTGTTTTACATTGTGTGTACTGTAACATTTCCTGTGGTACATATTATCTTTATTGTACTACTAAAGTGATTGCAGAAAGCCAACGGGCAACCATGTGTAGCTCCATAGGGGCCAGCAGGGGGCAGCAGGATGACAGCCGTCATGCTGGAGGTTTCCACCAGGGACGCTACTCAGCCCGGCGCTGTGTCGCAGGGGACCCGTGACCTATCAGCACGCTCCAGATCCCCCCTCCCCTCGTGAGCCCCATCGATGTCGCTTCTAAGAACAGCTATTCTTGACATCGCTCACCAGCTAACATGCTAACCAACCTCTATTCTTACACCATTGAGCCTGATGAAGTTCCGGATGGAATGAAAACGTTTGCTCATTACCTTACCCATTTTTTTGTTTAATTTGTTTATTTGTGTTGTGACGTTATACCGCAATAAATAGTGTATCACTAGCTCGTTTGGACCATCATTTAGCAGCCGCTAGCTCAGCCACTAGCACCGCCATGGTACCCGAGCAGCAAAGCCGTCACAATAACCACCGCCACGATGGAGACTGGACGCTGGTCCAACGCGGGAACAACCGCCATCAACAACCTGAACATTCACGTGAGCACAGATCACACAATCACCAGTTGAACTGGGACCGGAACCATAACCGGTATATAAACTACGGCCGGGCTCGGAATAAGCCGGGCCGCAACGCGGGTTACGCACGCAAACAGCGTGAGCCGCTGCGTAAAATACGTAACGGGCCTTCTAAGCACCGCAGTAAGCCGCGTCATCGGAGCCTGTGTAAAGAATATATATTATAGTTTAGCATAGCTTAGTA
Source organism: Pseudoliparis swirei (assembly GCF_029220125.1). Lineage (NCBI taxonomy): Eukaryota > Metazoa > Chordata > Actinopteri > Perciformes > Liparidae > Pseudoliparis > Pseudoliparis swirei. Next base: position 1,669,420 of record NW_026613262.1, read on the forward strand.
TTGTTTGCATATAGATTATGTGTAAGATGGAAAACACTGAATGGAAGTTAAAATCTCCAGCGGAGCACTCTGGTGTCTGACTGATCTAAAGAAAGATAACAGTGATACCTAAGGAATGTTGATGTAAACCCCCCTCTGCACTGCACTCATCCAAGAAGATGACTAGAGAAAGAGCTCATTGTATTCATAGTTTAGAAAGAGCAATCACAGTCCTTACCTCGTCGGGAGGATAGATAACAAGGGTCCAGATGGGGCCATTTATTCTCCTTTCTTAGACACTTTAAGCCCTCACTGTCTCTCCGCACTGACCCCCCCCTTCACCGATCCCCCTCACACGCACACACTCACACGTGGGAAGAAGCCCCCCCCCGGTGTGTGGACGACCTTCGGAGAAGATCCAGGCCTCATCCCTGAAGAGATAAGGCCCGAAGGAAGTCTTCTTACAAGAGAGGGCCTATTAAATCAACTACCTCCCCCTCTCTCTTTTCTTTTCTCAACATATGAACGCATTGGCAGACCACAAGAACCAATGAAGGAGCAACAACGGCGGAAGTAGAGAAACAAGTGCCAATGAGAAAACCCCACCCCTTATCTCCTGACGAATCAGAACTGTTCCTTTCGGCTATTTAAAATGGCTGCACACTCTGAACCGGCGTCCTTTCTCCAGCGCTGAGGCCATCGGTCAGAGCTCTGGAGGGGGGTCCATGCATGTTGTCCACTTGTATCCTGATTTCTGAATAAAACGCTTATAGATGTAACGTAGAAGTCTACCGCTATTTTCTTCCAGTGAGTGTCGTCCAGGTGGTGTGTCGCTGTCCAACTCCAACACCTGTCGGGGGCACGCCATTTTTCTCGTCGGCGTAGCCTATCCAGTGAGCGACGTCAATCCCCACATCGCTCACGTCGCCTGTCACGTGACCAACGTGACCCGTATGTAGCGCCGCGACCACGACTACTAGCCCGGCGCTCCTATGCCTCGGTGACTAGAGCCGGCGGAGACCGGTGTCGCGATGAGAGCACACACCGTGCAGGCTACGCATGCGAGGAGCAAGGAGGACCGGAGGCGGCGGCGGGAGCACCACAACACACTTCTCCACGGAGGGAATCACCGCGGCGCCGTAGCCGTGGCAAGCTAAGTGCTAAAACCCCTACGGTCCCTGAACGCACCTCGCAGATGGCCACAGGACAACATAGCAGGGAGCATAATGCCCCGATACCCCAGGAGTATGGGATCTTTACCGAGCAATGCCGGAGACTGTTTAAAATTATAAAGATCTCCCATCACCACTCCATTGCAATAAATAAAGAGCCCCCATATAACATCCACAGAATGTCCCAAACCCTCTCATCCTTTATTAAACCGGCATCACCCAACCCGGAGACGCAGAAGGCCTTAGTAGTTAATGCCCAGGACTGGCTTCATGCCACCATGGCCACCCTAAGACTACACTATGAAGGCTCCATCCAACAGGAGATCCAGCTCCTTTTCGATATGCGGGCCGGGGACTGGAGAGCCCCCTTTGAGGTGGCCTGCGGCTGGATTAAGAAGAGCGTAGGCCGTCGTTTGGCCCCAGACGCCATACGGATTGCAGAGGAACACATCGTTAAAATCTTTGCATGGCTGGCGGACGATCTGGAGGACTCGGGGGTGGCTACGGTACGGAGACCCCCCCTCCACCTCCACACCCTCAACTCATCGGAGCAACACCACCACCCCCCAGCCGCCTGGAGACCGCAGCTGCCGCCCCAAATCCTCCTCCTCCCTCCACCCTAACCCCTCTTCCTTTCATCCTCCTTCTACCCTCCCCCCCCCTCCCTCTAACCCTGACCCCCCCTCTCCCCCTCCCTTCTCGCTCTGACCCTCCTTCCCCATGTCTCACTCCCCCTTCCTCCTCCTCCCCCTACCTTCTCCCCATAACCCCGTTCACACATCCTATTACCCTGTACCCAGGAACCTACTTCCAGTAGTGGTACTCCATCGCCTGCCACCCATGCCACAGATGACGGCCAGACCACAAGCACCTGCACAGAGGGATGAGGAGTCGCTCGACTCTCCAGCATCCAGCACTCACTCCTCCCTCCTCCCTCAGGACCAGGTTTCTCTCATCTCTTTGGAGGACCTGGAGGATGACACTGAGGCCATCTCCCACTTCGAGCAGTATCCCCTCTCCTCTTCTCCTTCTTCTTCGTCTTCTCTCCACTCTGTCTCCCCCACAGGAGAGGACACACACGTCACTGCGCCACACGCTCCATCCCCTGCTCCAGCTACAAACTGCGGGTTTAGCGACAGGGGAGCAAGCTCCACCATGGAGCTCTCCCTTGAGGGGTTAGACCGCCTCTGGCTAGAAGAGTTACGGGACGCTACCACCACCACCACACCTCCCAGCGTGGGCCTCCTCTCCCTGACCCCGCGCAAGACCGGGGTCTCATTGAGGAGCGCAGCACAGACCCGGACCAATCCACTGACTCTCATGAAGTCTTCTCGGTTGGCACTCAAAACTACTAGGTATAGGCCCAACAGGCACTAAGAAGTGACATCACCACATCATTAGACCTGGGACCCTGATGGTATCAGCGGGCGGTGGGGGGAGTTGGTCTCGGAGTTGGGGATGGCCCGTACATCCGGGGGCCTGTCGTGTGCACTTGGACATGCATATATATATAATTTGTGTATGTATGTGTTTGTGCATGTGGCGGGCCCCCACAACTCCTAACCCTAGTGTTATTTAGTTTCCTTGAGAAGCAGGGATGAAAGGAGGGAGTGATCTTCTTCCACAGGGATGCTGAATGATAATGAGTGAGAATTAAAATGTTGTACAATGTTTGTTTACATAGAGCGTCAAAATAAAAGGGCTATTACTTGGTTGTTTATACTATTGGATAAGTATAAAAGGAGGGATTGTTAAGTTGTAATAGTTTATTTTGATAACATCTGCAGAGGTCTTATGGTTTAAATTAATACATATAGAAAGATATTATAATAGACAATATTAAGGAGAATATTGTTAATGTATTATGAAGCATAGGGGTAATGTTTACTCTATGCAAATGTAAATGGAAAGAATTAATGTATGTTGCATGAGAGTGACTGTATGTTAGTATTATAGATTGACGAAGCCGGTTGAATTCCGTGAAGTGACTTACAATAACAAGACTTTTATTGTGAAGGTGACTAATGCAGTCAAAACCAAGACGGGAATCTTATTGTGAAAGCGACTGGAACCGGAAGTGACTGACCAGAAAACAGGAAGAGTATGAGACAGCGTGTTTTTAGAGGGCCTGTTCTCTTTCTCAGGTCGGCTGCGACGCGGCAGGCTGTGTCTCCCATGTGGAGCCTGCAGCCGGCGCCGGGACACGAGGAGAGTGCTTTGAATGTTTGTTTCACTTTTCCTGCCATTAAATGTTGATAACTTAATCCACGTGCGTCCGGAAGCCTGTTTTCTCTCCATCTGCGAAGTGCCCAGTTTCAGAATACTCAACAGTATCCAGGCTATAAAAAACATATTTCGGCTATATCCTGACAAACACAGACCAGAAAAAGAATTATTAAAACTATTAGAGATTAATCTGACCAGGAACGACTTCCTCTTCAACGAGGAATGGTTTCTTCAAATTAAAGGAACAGCGATGGGGAAGAAATTCGCACCTGCCTACGCCAATATATTCATGGCAGAATGGGAAACCACAGCACTGGCGGCCTGCGTCCTAAAACCCCTACATTACTACAGATATCTGGATGATATCTGGGGGGTTTGGACCCACTCGGCGGAGGACTTTGAGGCTTTTCTTCACACACTGAATACACACAGAGCATCCATCACCATCAAATCAGAGTGTAGCACCACCAAAGTGGACTTCCTCGACACCACCACATTTAAAGGTATAGACTTTAGTACAACAGGTAGATTAGATATCAAAGTTTATTTCAAAACAACAGACACGCATGCACTTTTATTTAAAACCAGTTTTCATCCCAAACACACGTTTGCGGGTTTAATAAAATCACAACTGCTCAGATTCCACAGAATCTGCACACATAAGGTAGACTTCCGGGCGGCCTCCAAGTTGCTCTTCCGGGCCCTCTCCAGTAGAGGGTACGTTAGGAGCTTCCTGCGAGGCTGCTTCAAGACATTCTTGGTAGTTAAGCCGCTGGCAGTGGCAACCAGCTTGCCCCTGATCACCACCTACTCGCCCGCCACGATGAAACTGGTACACAGGCTGAGGAAAAACTTCAGATATAGGTTAGGTCACACATTACTCCTACAGGACCACAGGATCGTCCCAGCTTACAGGAGGAACAAGAACCTCCGGGACCTCCTGGTTACGGCCAAGCTCAAACCCTCTGCTCCACCGGCTATCAACCCATTCGGCCTTTATTTCAAACACCAACACTGGCTCCGGAACCGCCACACAAGAGGTCTTCCGCGCACTCACCAAAGGCACGATCAGGTCTAAAAACTGTATATACCTCATTTATTGGAGTTTGCCCCATGCAGTATGTGGGGGAGACGGGGAACACTATTGCTACTAGGTTCTCCCAACATAAACATAACATCCTGCATAAGAAAAAGACTGATACACATTTGGTGCAACATTTCCTTCTCCACGGGTGGGATGCTCTATTAACCACTGTCCTGGAAAATAACCCCAATTGGTCCACCCCCCAGAGAAGATTCAATGAACTGGTCTGGATCGCCAGACTACAGACCAGGGACCCTGATGGACTCAACGAGCGGTGAGTTGATTCGGTCTCGGAGTTGGGGCCCGTACAGCCGGGGGCCCGTACAGCCGGGGGCCTATTGTGTGCACTTATGCAGATATATGCATATATATTATTATGTATGTGTTTGTGCATGCGACGGGTCCCCACAACTCCACAGATCCTAACCCTAACAGACACACACATTAGCGTTCAAGGCAAATAGCTTTAGTCACTTTTGTTTCATTTCTCTGCACATGTTTGAGGAATCAATATACTTCACATTATTATATTATTGCTTACACTGTACCTTTAATTATTTAAGGGTAATTAGAGGGGAAACGCTTGGGGTGCTATTTTATAAAGTAGTCACACCGGTCTACGTCAGGCATATGAGCTTTTTGGTGAAGCCTGGATGGAGCAACTCTTTCCCTCAAAGGGTCTGGAGACGTAAAAAACTCGCTGGACTGATCCAGCATTCCGTGAAGTTTAATTTTTTTAAATCACATTTCCCGTGGCTCCCTTTTTCTTCACCACGTGTCACGGGGTTAGAGTCTGCCACGGTAGCCGGCCTCCCTGCATGTCTCTTGCAGTGTGGATTATTTATTCAGTCACGATTGATCTTGTATTGGCTCAAACCAGCCGTGAATTCAGCTCCATCACATTCGTGGCACGGAAATAGTTCAGTGGCAACATAAGAGTTTAGATTTTACGGCCAACGGAGATAAATATTCCAGATATTTCACTAGAAGTTTTGACCTCCTTAATACGCTGTCTGCACTTTACAAGTTCACCTTCAAAGATGGTTCATGTACATCTGGTGGCACACGGTCACCGTGGCGGTCGTCAGTGCATGGACCCCCTAAATAGACCAGCTGCAGGATCAAGTGCTGCAGAACACCCATGCTCCCCAGAACACCACCACGCTCTCCAGAACACCACCAATGCTAACCCAGAACACCCCCACGCTAAAGGCCACACGCTAGAACACCTCCTGAGAGGAAGGCATCGATCACTTCCCAACATGGAGCCCAGGCAGAGATGCACAGGCACGTGTCACGTTTCTGAGGGCAGAGACTCTTCACTGAAAGAAGTCACACGAGGAGCTCAGGCTGGAAGACGACGTAACACGAGGGAGCAGAGAGGATCTGCGGAGCGGCGCAGACAGACTGAATACACAGGGGACGAGACACAGGTGGGAAACATGAGGGCGGGGCTTGCAATTACACAGGAGGCAGAGGAGTGGCTGAGGGCTGAAGGGAATGACCAATCAGGGGACACAGGGAAGACACACACACACACAAGGTGTTACAGCATCACGTGTCCCGTGTCGACTGTGATAGATGTAAAGTTAATATTTCCCTGAAGGACAGAAACTGCTTTGTTGAAATAAAAAGTTTGGGTTAGTTTCCTGTTTGGGAAAAATAAGAACCAAACTAACTGAAATGTTCTACAATCAATTCACATAATCCGTCATTGTTTCTAAAATAAATATTGTTGTTATCAATAAATGTACCAATATGCCTGATGTCTCAAATAAAAATAAAATATGTAAATGAGATTTCTTATTTTTTACTAAAGTTAAAATAAACTTTTTAATATCCAAAAAATAGAATTGTCTGAATATTATTCGATGAGTCAGGCTTCACATTAAGAAAGGGGAATACAATAATATATTGTTTACTCGTGTAGAAATACATTTATAGAAAATAGGTTGTATATAGACACTTTAGAATTATAGTAGAACACTGAGGACATTGGCCCTCTTTCTGCCACACACACACACACATTGGCCCTGTCTTGGCCTCACACACACACACATATGCCCTCTCTGACCCCTCACACACACACACACCTTCCTACAGACCCGTGTACACGTATTCAGCTTGTGTGATACTCTGTTGAATAAACCTGATTGAAGTTCAACTAAAATCTTCCTGCAGTACAGCTGGTCTTTCCTGCAAGCGTCGTCGTGGATTGGTTAAATCGCGACACTCGGAACAAAGACAAATGTGAAGACTGCAAAATCAAAATTAAAAACTTAATCCACCAGAAAGTATACTCACAATTCTGACTAGCTTTAAGGACAACCTGCATCCATCCAACAGATTGTTGTGATGTCATCAGTTCAAGTCTCCTCTGATGCATTCTGGGTAAAGTGGGAGGATCAAGTCGGTGGAATGATATCAATTACTATAGATGTGACTACATTGGAATTTGAGGATTTGCTATAACTTAAAACTAGTTATTAAATAATATCTTCTATGGATTATTGTTTGGTGATTTACGATATTATTAAAGGATATCTGTGTAGTCAATTCAATTTCTTTGTATAGCCCAATTTCACAAATGACTAATTTGACCCTATGAGACTTCACGTCATAGATCCTATCTGCCTGATGGATCATCGAGGTCTGGATCGTGGAATATGCCTACTACCAACTACGCCACTGCCCTGTTGAGACGCCGCCCACTGGATCGTGGAGGTCTCCATCGTGGAATATGCCTACTATGAACTATTCATACACTCTGTCATACTCATTTAATGTATTTTAACTCTAATCTGTCCTTCTGTACACATTACATCTATTGCATCTGTCCATCCTGGAGAGGGATCCTCCTCTGTTGCTCTCCCAGGGTTTTTCCTGCATAGAGAAAATGTAGGCGCTCGCCTAAGCCGTTTTCCCGAACGCCTATGACAAATCCCGAGCGCCTAAAGCAAAAAAAAAGTCCGCGATGGAAAAAATCATGTCATTGAATATGTTCTCAATAGTATGTTTCAAGTAGGCTACAGCCGAACCCTCGTTCTGTTTTGATCAATAGTAACCGAGTTGATAAGCGTGTCTTCTTGTCTGATCAATACGCAACTGAGGTGCGCGAATGGACAGAGTGACACAGACCGTGTGTGCGCAGCCCGCCAAAAATTTTTGGGAGCACCGAAGACCCATTTTGACCCAGGAAAGACCCGTCTCCTGAAGGTTTCTTCCTTTCCCCATGAAGGGTTGTTTGGGAGTTTTTCCTGATCCGATGTGAGGTTTTGGGGCAGGGATGTCTATGTGTACAGATTGTAAAGCACTCAGACAAATTTCTAATTTGTGAAAATGGGCTATACAAATAAACTGAATTGAATTGTTATTACAAATGAATTCCCAGAGACACATGGAAGGCACAACAAGGAGGCATGAATAGCCTTATAGTGCATTTCTTTGAAAGGTCAAGTCCAGTGGTCCCCAAACTAAGGCCCTGGCTGGATACGCCCGCCTCCACATTTGGCCCGGCCCCCTGAACAATACCAGAGACGCATTATGATTTTTTAATTTTTTATTCAGTCTGGCCATGCAAATCCTAGACTAGCCCCTGTCAAATAGAACGGAATAATGGCAACTTAGTTCGGTTTCCTAGCCTGCTTGCTTTGTGGTTTTCACAGGGAAGTTGATGAGAGAGAGCTGCAAACAGCGGTGTCTACAAGCCAACTGGAACCTATAAAAGCTTTATTAGGAAGGAACACAAGAACTTTTAGAGACTGCTCATATGAGTCATTTGAGTAAGAGATTCTGCTCTGACAACTAAGCTAAACTTTTACCTGCTAAGATTGTGCACGGCACAACAGAAAGTTAATGTTCAATAAACCAGAGAGAGTTATTTGGTTATTATTTATTTTGCAAATAGTGTTATTTATGAAATGACTTTTTTCTGTGAAGAACCCAGAGAGGGGTATTTGGTTATTATTTATTTCATAAAGTGTTATTTCCTGATTTTTTTTCTGTGAAGATCCCAGAAAGGGTTATTAATATTTGGTTGTGTGACTTCCTGGAAAACAATAAATGTTGACATTTAGGCACCCCTGCAATCGTCACACTTTTTCTGTTACTAACTGACCCCGGCCCCCATCAGAGAAGGGAAAAAATATGTGGCCCTCACATGAAAAGGTTTGGGGACCCCTGGTCAAGTCTAACAAAGGCCGTCTGAATAATTCTGAGTGGCTGTAGTTGTGCTGACCCGCAGGGGGCAGCACAGAGCCACGTTCAGTGTCCCTGCTTCTCGTGTTGGGTCTAAACTCAGCAGCATCTGGAGCCCAAAGTCTTAATCTCACCAATGAAATCAGATTCCTCGCACCCAGTCAGAAAGAAACGTAATGTTCAAGTTGCATTAGGGTTAGGGTTACTCTTTACGCATTGCTCTTTGCATAAAGCTCCTTCTGATCTCACTTTGCATGGATTGAAACGATCTTCTGATGGTCTTCAACAAGCAGACGGTGCATCATCAGGGATCCTGTGAATTACCTCCTCAAATCCAATGTAAACAGCTTGATCTTCAGCTAATCTGATTTATCATAACCGAAACCTTGTTTTCCACTCTAGGGGGATTAAATATCTCTGCACTTAGAGGAATAATCCTCATTGTGTGTGTCTTGGCCTCAACAACTGAATTGGGTTGAGGGTCTGGAGGTGAAGACTCCGTCTATTGCCAACCACTATATGACTAATGGCACGTGTCACGGGATATCGTAGCGAGAGAGGACCCAAATGCCAACAATTCTTCCAGAGAGGTATTTAATTCTGAATTTACAGGTAATACAAAACTAAACAGGCCGACAAACACGAACCAAACGGTACGACGCCACACTGGGGAATGAGACGAACAGTGTTCACATACACAGGGAGGCGGAGGTGATTGGACACTGAGGAACGAGACACAGGTGGACACAATGAGGGCGTGGCTAGAAATCACACAGTAGGAAACAATCAGGACCAGGGCAGCCAATCACAGGGAAACAGGTGACACAAGGACTTCAACATAAGACACACAACAAGACAGAAACTCTGGGTCATCACAACATGTTGTTAAACTGATGAGTGGTGAAAGATTTTAACAACTAATGTTGAGACACATTTACCCTTTTTAACCCCAGCTTCTTTTTTTTAGGCCTCTGATAAAGGACTAAAAAGGGTGTATCTCCGATACCAAAAGGACTATTTGAATAATTGTATTGTTAAGGTGCGTTCACACCAAAAGCGATGCGATTTTTCACGTCGCCCAAAACGCTTGAGTTTACTCGCTCGACCAGGGGCGGGGCTTATCTCCGTGTCTCGTCTCCATAAAGACCGTTATCATTTCCTTCATCCACCACGGAATAACTAACCACTAGTTCTGCTTTATATTTGTTGTGGACATCCCACACACTAACACCTTCGTGTTTGGGTTCATGACATTAATATCATATATATATATATATATATATTAATACAATACATCACCTGTAGGCTCACACAGCTCGGTCACTTTCACCAATGAAGTTACTGTTGCGTCTGAAAGACTTACACTTCCAGCACAACGAGAGCGGAACATCTAAACGCTGTTATTGTGTTCATAACATTATTGTCCGTCTTGTTCTGATTCAACAGCGGCGGGACAGCGATGACGTGTGGAGCAACTCAAGAGCTGATTGGCCCGAGTTGCGAGATTACCGCCTCAAAGTTGAAATATTTCAACTAGGGGCGAAAACGCACCGCCCACATCGCAACACCCCAAACGCGCCGCTCGTAAAAATATCGCGTCTGTACGTTGACTTTTCATGGGATCGCGCGAAAAAATCGTTTCGCTTTTGGTGTGAACCTTTAGAATAAAAGTAAACACTTGTGAAAATACTCCAGATGTGTAAATATCAGCCTACATGTTACTGGTTAAGATGAAATGAAGATGGCACACAGCACAAATTCAAAAAGTTACAGGTTCGCCTGGTAAAAAGCACTTATCATTATGATTACCTCTTTAGAATGATGCAGCTGGAAGGTTTAAACTTCCTCAGCATCATAGCACAATATCTGAAGAGTATCTCTGCAAAGTTTGACTTTGAAAAAGTGAAGCAGAACCAAATTAGAGCCTCGTTAGTAAGGACAGTTTAGGCAAAGTCTCCAAAAGGGCATTGGGTCACATACAGGTTCCGTTGTCTGATGATATGATATGATATTCCTTTATTTGTCCCACAGTGGGGACATTTCAAAAATCACAGCAGCGGTGCACATCAGAGCATCAATGAAAATAAATATAAACCACAATATGTGATGTTTGTGATGTTTAATTTGATAGTAAACATTATTCTATTATTTTGTCATTATCTTCCCGCTTTCACTTAAACCCCATCGGACCCAAATACGGGGGCTGTGGGTTGTAGTGAGACGAAATATACTGAGAATACTTTGTCTGCTATTATCTGAGGATCCATGATGTCTGATCTGTCTTTTAAGGTTTTAAAATAAAACCAAACGTATGTGATGTTGTGACGTGAGCTCTCCAACTCAAACCCTTCAAAGCTCACGCATGCCCCTCGATACACCTCTCACACTGTTAACGGCAAGCATCTTTCGAAATTTCTCTAACAGGTTCATTCTACCTCGACTGTGAAGGCTCACGCACACCTTCAATTTCTTTAAGACTCGGGACAAAAATGTTCCCTATAAATGAGAAATGAGAATTCCTGCACACGTCCTTTTACTTGCAATGGATTTCATTCATTGCGAGTCGGCCCCAGGATCATTCTATCAATGTGTCTGATGACTCCAACCCACTCCAGTCCATTTGCATTCAATAGTTTTAGTGTGTATACTTATCTCTGTCAACAACATCATTATCAACCTTTTCCCCATCGGGTGACATTATGGTTCCTATCTGAGGGCCCTTCAGTGCTGAGGCACGCAGCAGCATACTGATAACGGCCGCCTCTTGCCCTTTGAAGATGCTCTCTGTTTAATTGGAGCAGAACTCAATTGTTCAAATCATTAGGACGCCCCATCAGCTCCCGGGGGATGACGTTTAAAATGTAATATGGATTACGGCTAATGCAAACACGTATAGGCGTGTCGTAAAGCTGAGATGAAGTGGCGTGATATATAGTTTTATGTCAAAAATGAAGATCGCTGACAAGTAAAGCTGTTGGACTTTGTTTAGCTAAGAGGATGACACAGCTTGCTGGTAATAGCATCTGTTAAAGTCATATGAAATCAGGCTGATGTCAATTTCCTAAGGGGGGGGGGGTCACTCTCTTTCCCATCCCAAAAAGCACTGGTCCCTTAGTTTAATCTGGAAGGGAAGGCTCTCATCTGTGATGGATTACGGGGGCTAATCCCAGCCTGCAGCCTAACGAGCCAGCGGAGCGTCCGGTGGCAACGTGACGCCTGTACAGCCGACCGTTTGATTGAAAGAAAAGAGAAGAAATAGACACCAAGAAGACACATTTAATAAAAGGTTGTTTCTATTTTATGATTTGTATTTTGAGTGATACATATTTTGGAATGAAAACACAAACAATGTTAAGACTACAAGTAAACATATGTCAAGGTGTGCCTCAGTGAGAGAGATTAATATATCAGGACAACAATTACTTTCTGTCGGTTGGATGATTTTTAATCTGAAATGTATTTAGTAACTGCAAGCAACATTAAAATGAATGCCAAAAATAAAATCCACTTGACTGCTCATTGGTAGTCCTAAATTAATATAACGGTGTTACTTCATTAAATTGTACTCATCTGACGCTCTCTATAACTGTGGGATATATATACACCCATATTAACACTTTACTCCCACTCAGTCAAATCATACGATGCATAAGCAACAATAACTGTAGATTTGGAAGTAAATCAGAAAAAGTGCATTTTGCATCCTCTGTGCAGCAGTGAACCGGTGACAGCCAGATGAGTTCTCCTCTCAGAGAAGTCCAGGAGCAGCCAGTGATGGAGTCCCTGAGGGATGAGCACCTGCTGGACACCGACTCATGTTGGGGACGTGCAGCCCACTGCGTTCACTCATGATCAGTCCACAGGAACGTGAGCGCCTCTAGGGACTTCTCTCCTCCTCTGCAGGACTCAGGGGATCAGCGGCTTTCTCCTCGGCCGCCGCTCTCTCCTGGGGCTCGTCCAGCAGTCTGTCCTGAGAAACCGTCCCCAGCACTTTGGCACTGTGCTGCTGTGCCTTGGCCCTGAGTGCAGCAATGCTGTTCTCTCTCAGTTCCTCTTTAGAAATGGTGGACTTGCCCTCTGACCTCTTCTCCTCCGCCTCGGCTTCTACCGCCCTCTGAGAGCTCGGCTGCTGGGCCGCATCACACTGCCCCGTTGCCGGGACGACCACCGCCTCCGTGGACTTTTTGTGCATCCCTGCAAAGAGTTGCGGGGATTCAGATTTAGAATAGCGTCAGTTGATCGGTAAGCCATCTTGGACTGAAAATAGCAAGCAAAGATAGTTCCGGTTTAGAATCTAATGTTTGATTACGGGCAAGGCGTGGCCAGCGTCGAGGATGGACGTGTAGTAATGTCGTGCTAAGTCGATGCCACGGTCCACTGCTTTAAAATCAGAGCATTAAGTCCCTGCAGCCTTCACTCCACTTTGATCATGATTATGCGTGAATACATTTCACATAGCCATGCTGTATTGACTTATATGTTACAGATACTTTCCACATTAAAACAACCAAGAACTGTTGACACAGTGAGATCATGAGGGGAGGGCTGTGAGGGGGGGGGGGACAGTCAGACGTCAGCCTCACCGAGCAGCCAGGGGGCGCTGGACTCCATGATGCCGTCCTTGGCAGACTTGAGGATGGACTCTGGCAGCGGGATGGAGTGCCTCACCATGGCCCCGTACAGCCCGTACTCGGCCATCACTGTGCTGCGGCCCCAGCATTTCTCCCTCTTCCTCCACTTGGCTCTGCGGTTCTGAAACCACACCTGTAACGGGAGGACACAACGCCCAGTTGTATGGATTGGATATTACTGGAACAGGTTAGTTTGGCTATAAAACCAAGTGCACAAAATTGTGTGCGTTCTTTATGTTGTTTATTGCGATCTATAATGATTCATAATTTGGAAATGGCTGACTTCATTTGAGGGCTGCAAAACATCCAACCTCAGTATGCATTTTGAATGTCCTTGTGCAACATATACCACGTTCTAATAAAGCACCTTCAAGAGGAGCTGGTTTTAGCAATAATTAACAAATAATTGACGAATGATGTCAGTTAAAAGCCAATAAGACTCAATAACACATGTGGCAGCTCCTTTCTATTTGGATGTTGGTCCATATGCTCCGCTGCCATTTAAGAACTGCGGAAAAAGGTAAACCCAGTTGTTCTATAATATGTATTAAGTATTGCTAGAGCCGTTCTTTGTTGGTGCATGGTAAGTATATTTCAAAGATGAACCATTTGGGAACCTCCAGTGTGATTCATCTGACTATGTCAACAAGTGCACCACTTGGATTGAGGCCATTGATTTCCCACAAGCTGCTGCTACAGGTGTGAAGGGTGTGAGCCTCCTGTAACAGCTGACCTGCAGATACCTGTGGCCCCTTAGAGAGGCTTGACACGTCATGACACTTCACTTGCCAACAACTGCAGAAGACAGCCAGCTGTCTGTCAGCTCAGAGGCCACTTTGATACAGCACAACGCAGGCCCCCCTGATGGCTCTGCACTGTAAACCCGATTTTATTTCAGCTTAAACTTTTAAATGGCCATTACTTATAATTCCATGTTTTGTCAAACAACTGTGTCATTACTAAATATATTTAGTTGTTTGCACTAATCAGTTGAAAAAGTGTAGTGCACTGATCCTAGCAGAGATAACTTGGTATGCTAAGTTTCTGTAAGGGGGGGGGGGGCCTGTCGGACACAATGTAAGGTGTTCCCAGGTGTTCCCATTTTACAATGTTTTTGCTGTGTCTCTTTTTTCTACCTGTCTGACTGCAAATATATACATTCCAGTGCTAGTGTATTGTTAGGATTGTATTTCTGCAGTGGCACATGGTTTTAATCCTGATTTATCACCAAAGACTGTTTGTAGTTAAAAGAACATTTAATTTCTAAGGTACATATTTTAAAATTGCTTGAAGTTTATGTTGCATAAGTATGAATGTGCAATGTTTTGACAAAATAAATCCCATTGGTGTACACAATTTATTATTGTTTTTTCTTTTCTTCTCTACAATTTTCTTGAAAAAATGAATACAATCTTAAAATAAAATAGTGTATTTTATTAAAGACATTACTTAAATTAAACTAATGATCAATTACTAATTTATATTTGTGATTTGTTTATATATTCGTATGTAACATAGTTATTTCATTAAACTTGGACAAAAGAAATAATGAAAAATAACGAATGATTTTGAGTAATGATTACTAATGTGGACTTAGATATGTCTACTGCAGGACTTAGGTTTTTAAGTTAACCCAACTTGTTTAGTTCTTCCATGTGTAAAAACTTAAGTGGTTTGAGGCAACGGGGAGGAGGGGGCCGGGTATTAAATGGAAAACGATACAAACGTTTTCATGCTTTTTTTGTCTTCTGATAATTCTGATGATAACCCTTATTTTATACAAGAGTTTTCCCCGTGAGAAATGGCTTCTCTGGCCGTCAAAAGAAGCCCGCGCGGCGAGCAGCAGTGACCCAGGGGCACGCCGGGGCTGATTGAAAAATAAGTTAATTTCAGGCCCAATCGATGGCGGGCAGGCTGGCAAATATCACGGGAAATTAAACTACCGGGACTAGGGGGAGCCGCGCGATTGACCCGTGCTAATAAATGCTCTGTAATTATGTCATTTGAAGCCCCTGCGTCCCTTCAGCAGCGGGCCTCCAGAGCGCGTCTGATTTAACTAATTACACTCGAGGAGGAATTGGGTGTTAATGTTGTTTAGGATCGGAGCAGGTCTCTGGATTATCTATTTATTTCCCTTCTTATTTATTTGCGGCAGCCGTAATGAGAACGAGATTAAAAGGCAGATGGATGGTGCAGGTCACACTGCAATCTTCTTCCGCCTTGATAGCTTGATTAGGTCGTTAGCGGCTCCTTCTGCGAGAACAAATTGTTTCACATCCAACTGCGGCCGATGAGAGATGATCTGTCCCGGGGAGGAATGCTGGGGGGGGGGGGGTTACAGGGAACGGGTCGTAGAGGCTGTGAGCACAGATGAGGCCGTGAACAATGACAGGTGCACGCGCAGACAGTCATGTTGGCCGTATAACATCGAACAAGTGTTTATAGACACGTGTGCGTGTTGCAAGACGTGTGCAGTGTGCGCGTGTCAGTCTAGAAAAATATAACATTGAATCTTTACGATGATGTCAGCAACGTGTTAAAATGCATCGGAATTAATAAGTAGCTTTGTTTTTGCTTTGATTTGGCAACATGCTATGCAATATATTTGACCTATAGCATATAAGGATAATATAAACTTGTTTAAAAAAATAATAACTTCACCAATTTATTTGGGTATTTTTGCTTATAGATGAGATTTTTTTATTTAATTCCCAAGGACCAGAATGTATTATTTATTTTAAACGTAGCATTTTATGTGAATGAAAGCGTCAAATGGTATAGGCGTCGTGCTAATTTATACAACACCTTCATGAATGGTTTATAATTAACATATTTAAAATAAAGCTTAATTCCAAATAGTAAACTAAACCTTAAAGAATGCCTCGATAAAAATATTTTTTTAAATGAAGGGAAACACCCACAAACTGTCTAACTTGCACAATAAAATGATGCTCCGTGGTCTACAAGGACACACTTTCGATTGAAAGATGCCAACTTATTATTGTGACGAGGGCGAGAGAGAGAGCGAGAGAGAGAGCGAGAGAGAGAGAGAGCGCTAGAGAGAGACAGAGAGAGCGAGAGAGAGAGAGAGGGAGAGAGAGAGAGAGAGCGAGAGAGAGAGAGAGTTACCTGTATTCTGTCTTCAGGTAGCTCTGTTTTCATGGCCAACATCTCTCGGGCGTACACATCCGGGTAGTGCGCCTCGTTGAAGGCCTTCTCCAGCTCCTCCAGCTGATAGGAGGTGAAGATCGTCCTGGAAGCAGATATCATTTTAACTCGCGACACATCGGATACCATGAAGCATTCAAACTGGTCTGATTTGAATAAAGCCGTAAATGTAAAAACACAAACGGCCAAGCAACATTGAACACATTAATATAAATGATATAAAAGAGACTTGTATTATGTGCATAGATGTAAGAAATGTAGCAAACCAAAAAGAACATGCAACATTGGATGAAAACTAAATAAATCTTCGTTTAATTTACAGTTACATAATTATCAGTGAGTCGTTTCTTATGTTTCGATGAGCCTCAACACTGTGTCGGCAACGCATTGCTCGTGGATTCCTGTCGGCCCCCATGGTGAGGGCCTCTCCGGACTTTAACAATGCAGTCCGGTGAATTTGAGCTAATTTGTCATTTCTAAATAAAATAACATTTGTTATAACCAAAAATCAACACTAACCGGTGACGTCTTTTCTTCCGTTTCTTGCTTTGACTTACTGACGACTTTGAGAGTTTTCTTTCATTTGAAGACAAATCATCTGAGTCTGGAGGAAAAAGAAAAAAGGAGAAAAAAAATTACGTGGATAATCAGAATACATGTAATAAATAACTGTTGACACAAACACAGTACTGCTATTCCATTTAAGTTATTTCATATAATGTCACACAATAATAATAATAACAACAATAACATCAATATAATAATACTAATAATAACATAAATAATAACAATAGTATCAATATAATAATAACAACAATAACAGCAACAATAATAATAACAATAACAGCAATAATACTACTACTAATAATAATAATACAAATAATACAATGTGGAGAAAAAAATGACAATACAGGCACAGAAGCAGGTTGTAAATATGAATAAAACAATGCCATAGCAGTGAGGTTAGTATTTCAAATGAACAGATAGACGGCGCCCATCACCTGAGCTGGCGGACTGGCTGGTGTCCAGCGGCCCGACGGACCTGCTGTGAGGCTGCAGGTGAACGTCTCGTGCGCTCGAGAGCACAGACTCTAAAAACATCGGTTGTCTGTAAAACGACGGTATTCTGCAGGGGTCGATTAATCCCACCCCCATGCCGGCGGGGCCCAGGAAGGACCGAGCGGCGATGAGGTGCGCCGCGGCCGGCAGCGAGCTCAGCGGGCTCCTCGGGGCCGCAGACGGCTCCTTATTCAGCCCCAGGATCTCCTGGATGCCGAAGCCGGTGCACCTGGGCGGCGGATGGGTCGCGCTGCTCTTCGGCTGGTGGCTGTTCCTCCCTCCATTCGCACCCAGAGAGGTTTTCTCCGATACGTGTAAACTTTCCGACAGCACGGCGCCTTGTTTCCCGGTCATGGTGTCTTCGGATGCGACTTCAAAAGGCCTATTTCTTATTATACCGTCTCACAGGATGGTCCCCAGTGCATGGTCGTCTGTATAACACACAAGTGTCCTTTAGAAAATTGTCCTTTTATCCAACAGGTCCATCCCAACAAGAGGCAGGACGCAGCAGCCAATCAGCTGCAAGGATTCAGGATTCCTGTGGATCAAGGATGCATTATCCGCTCTCTCCGAAACATATCTGCATTTCCTCAGGACGATATGGATACACTGAGGAAAGCATTTGGGCTACAGAGAGAAAGGATGGAACGACTCTTCAAGGGGGCAGGGAGAGGGGCGAAATGAGAATGACATCTATGCATCCGGAACCGGATATATATGTTTTTCTTTTATTTGAGGAAAAGTGACAACAATAGGGAACATCAAAATGATATACGCTAATTCATTGTAATAACCACTAACCGTTGTTTCAGGCATTATAGACTCACTGCAGACACGTCATTGCTTGTTTCTGTTTTGGGTATCAGGAGTAATTAGATCCTCTATTTCACACCTCTTTGAAATGCTGTAAAAATGACGTCAATATCCGCGAGTGAATCAGTGTGTATTACCTTTTTCGGAATTGTTTACACACAAGCACGCGCACACATACACACAGCTATGATCTCTCTGTGCAACCACTGGCTCACATGGATAATTGATCTCCAGATGCTCTGGGAAACTCATCACACGCAAATCAAAGGCCCTCCCAAAAGCGACAGCTGGGCGACACGGACGCGTTGAGCCTGCGCCGTCCTGCACTGCGCGAATCCCGCAGCAGCAGCGCAGATAGAGCACATTCAATCATATAGCTACATTTCCCCAGAGGAGAGGGTGAATTATACAGCATATAGGACACAAATGGAAGACTATTAAATACTTTTCTGACCTGTTATTAATGATTAACGTATGCATCATTAAAATAAAATAAAAAAGTGTAACTCATTTTAAAATGACTGATTAATCAAAACATTATGGCAGAATATGGTTGTCAGAAAGCTGATGACAAATGCAGGTTCATTTAATTTAGACAATTAGATGTTTTATGTGCATTTTTGGTTGATTCCAGACTTTGGTTTTTGATTGATTGATTGATTGATTGAATTTATTTGTCGTTTGCCAGAGTACAGGTACAAAAGCATCGAAATTGTTGGTCTTATTGCATTTGGTTAAGTTGTGACTTCAAAGTCAAAGTCAAAGTCAGTTTTATTTGTCAATTTTCCATATGTGCAAACATACAGAAGATCGAAATTGCGTTTCTCTTCTGTCCAACATAAAGTGAACTGTGCAACATATAGACAACATAGAGTGCAAAAATAGTAAAAAACTTGTGAACATATAGACAACATAAAGTGCATAGACAACATAAAGTGCAAAAATAGTAAGAAACATGTAAACATATAGACAACATAAATTGTGCTAGCAGCATTCAGACATGTGAGTCTGAAAGAGGACGGAGTGGGAGGATGGGGAGAGAGTTCAGCTTCCTGACAGCCTGGTGGATGAAGCTGTTGGACAGCCTGGCGGTGTGAGCCCGGAGGCTCGTACCTCCTCCCAGAGGGCAGGAGGCTGAAGAGACCGTGTGAGGGGTGGCAGGTCACTCACAATCGAGGTCGCTTTGGGTGAGGCGGGTGTTGTATATGTCCTGCAGGGATGGGAGGGGGGGGAGTGAGGCACCCATGATCCTTCCAGCTGCCTTCACTATGCGCTGCAGGGCGTTCCTGCTGTGGTCTGTGCAGCTTCCCCCACACAGTGATGCAGTTGGTCAGGATGCTCTCGATGGTGCCGCGTAGAAGGTGCACATGATGGATGGGGGCTCCTGCTTTCCTCAGTTTCCGGAGGAAGTAGAGGCGCCTCTGTGCTTTCTTTGCCAGCGATGTAGTGTTGGCTGTCCACGAGAGGTCCTCACTGATTTCCACCCCAGGAATTTGGTGCTGCTGACCTGCTCAATGTCCGCACTGCTGATGGTCAGTGGTGGGTGATGGGTGTGGCCTTTCCGGAAGTCAACAACGATCTCTTTGGTCTTGCTGTTGTTGAGCAGGAGGTTGTTGGCTCCGCACCACGTGGTCAGAAGGTTGACCTCCTCCTGTAGAGGGTCTCGTCATCCTTGGTGATGAGACCTATCAATGTTGTGTCGCCTGCAAACTTGACCATGTGATTGGTGCTGTAGCTGGTTTTGCAGTCGTGAGTCAGCAAGGTGAAGAGCAGGGGACTGAGCACACAGCCCTGAGGGGCCCCTGTGCTGAGTGTGATGCTGCTCGAGGTGTTGTTGCCAACACGTACTGCTTGTGGCCTGTCACTCAGGAAGTCCAGCAGCCAGTTACACAGCGAGGTGTTGAGCCCCAGCTGGTCAAGTTTGCAGATTAGTTGTTGTGGGATGATTGTGTTGAATGCTGAGCTAAAGTCTATGAACAGCATTCTTACATAGAGTCTTTTGTCCAGGTGGGTGAGGGCTGGGTGGAGAGCAGAGCAGATTGCATCCTCCGTGGACCGTTTGGCCCGGTATGCAAACTGGAAAGGGTCCAGAGTGGGGGGGAGAATGGATTTGATATGCGACATGACTAAGCGTTCAAAGCACTTCATGATTATGGGGGTCAGTGCCACTGGACGATAGTCGTTGAAGCAGGACGGAGTGGATTTCTTTGGCACAGGTATGATGGTGGTTACCTTGAAGCATGATGGAACAACAGCTTGTCTCAGAGAAGTATTAAAGACATCCGTGAAGACGTCCTTAAGCTCCTCTGCGCAGTCCTTCAGCACACGACCAGGGATGTTGTCTGGACCTGTTGCCTTGTGGGTGTTGATGGACGAGAGAGTCCTCTTCACGCTGGCAGCAGACAGGCACAGAACCTGATCATGGGGAGGGGGCGGAGTCTTGTGTGGACGAGTGCTGTTCTGTGCTTCAAACCAGGCAAAGAAGCTGTTGAGGTTGTTTAGCAGAGAGATGTTGCTGTCGCAGTTCTGTGGCGTGGGTTTATAGTCTGTGATGGTCTGAATGCCCCGCCACAGGCTGCGTGTGTCTCTGCTGTCTTTAAAGTGCCGGGTTATCTTTTTTGTGTAGGAATTTTTGCTTTCCTGATGCCGTGGGACAGGTTGGCTCGCTGTTTTCAGGTCCGTTTCGTCCCCAGCTCTGAAGACCCTATTTCTAGTCCTCAGCAGCCGATGGACTTCCCCTGTTAGCCACGGCTTCTGGTTAGCCCAGTGGTGATGGTCTTTACATGGGTCACATCATCAATGCACTTGCTAATGTAAGAAGTAACAGTGTCTGTGTACTCCCCAATGTCTGTGTGGTCGTTGTATGTGGCTGCCTGTTTAAACATTCCCCAGTCTGTTGAGTCAAAGCAGTCTTGAGAGCGCAGGAGGCCCATCTGGCCACACCCGTACCTGCTTCAGAACCGGTCTGGAGGCTTTCACTCTGGGTCTGTATGCTGGCATTAGCATGACGGTGATGTGGTCAGAGAGACCTATGTGGGGGAGGCCTTGTACGCTCCTTTGTGGGTTGTGTAGACCAGATCCAAAATGTTGTCTCCTCTTGTAGGAAATCAACATGCTGGTGTAGTTTGGGAAGGACAGTCTTAAGGTTTGCATGGTTGAAATCTCCAGCAAAGATGGTGAAGCCGTCTGGGTGAGCCGACTGTTGTTCGCTGATGGCCTGATACAGTTCACAAAGTGCCGCATTTCTGTCACTGTTGTTGGAGGTCGGGGGGATGTAAACAGCGACTAGCAGAATCGCCGTGAATTCCTCGGCAGATAAAAAGGACGGCACCTTACGATCATAAACTCCGCCAGTGGTGAGCAGTGTCTACATACCACGGCAGCGTCCCCGCACCATGCGCCCGGATGTAAACACATACCCCGCCGCGAGTTGTCCCTCCATCAGCGAGGGCTCTGTCCGCCGGTAGCATCTAGCTGCTCCAGTCTCACAGCAGAGTCGGGATGTTGTCGCTAGCCATGTTTCCGTGAAGATAAGCACAGCAGTTCCTCACATCTCGCTGTTCGCCTGCAGCAGTCTAATGTGGTCCATTTTATTGTCCAAGGATCGCACATTAGCCATGATAATGGATGGTATGGCTGGACGAGTTGGCCTAGCCGCTAGCCTAGCTCGGGTTCCTCCGCGCCTACCCCTCTTCTGCTTCCTCTCACAACGCTTGCGGCGCCTCCTTTCTGGGGGAGGAGTGGCAGTCGAGTCCGGTGTGGTCGGTGTGTCGTAGGCGCTGGTAATCCGTGCTCATGTTGTTTCAGCCCAGGTGTAGTTTGGTCCCCCGATGGTTAACAGAACCTGGCGACTATATTTGGGACAATTTGGACGAACTTTTGCACAAACATTTAGAAACAGAACAAAACACCAAATGGTCAGGACAGAGAGGGGCTGCTGCGTCCGTGCGCGCCGCCATTGTGCTTGCAGACAATAAAGATAATATAGTCTTACTGTGGGTCACGTGATTATTTTATATATTATTATTTGAAGCATATTTATATTCTAATATTAATAAAGATCCAGACCAAGTTCCTCCTTATTCTTGGTGTGTGTCAATGCATGAGAGGAGAGTTAAGAGAGAATACTCTCATTAGCATAAAGCTAATTAAAATGTTGTTGTGCCCCAATCTAAACTCATGAATATGCTGTTTTGTATTTCCTGTTCATGTTATAATTTTCAGTTTTTTCAGTTTTTTATGCATGAATTATATTAGAAATCATTTAGAATAATAATAAGTAATGGCTAATTTTATGAAAATATGGCTTTCAAAAGAAGTACTTTGCATATGGTTTGATTGTTATCAAAGTAATAATGCAACATGCAATCAAATCTCAAGTGAAATAATACATATAGACAAGCCTATTACAATGTAAATCAAGAACCATCGGTGCAATCCACTGGGCAATATTAACAAACATTTACTTTGTATTCCTCTCGGAACATAGGCAATTGATGAATTGTTTCCACCCTCGTCGGTCCTGAGCCATCCTCTGTTTCCATGTCAGCCCCTTCTTCTTGAATTCCTGCTCTGTGCTCCTTCTCCAGGTGTTTTTGGGTCGTCCTCGACCCCGTTTGCCTTGTGGGTTCCATGTCAGTGCCTGTTTTGTTATTGCTGTTGTGTTTCTTCGTAGTGTGTGTCCAATCCAGCTCCATTTTCTCCTTAACAGCTGTATATCTACTGTTTCTTGTTTTGTGCATTCCCATAGGTTGATGTTGCTCATTGTGTTTGGCCAGAAGACTCCAGGATGCGTCTTAGACAGTGGTTTATGAAGGTTTGTAGTTTAACATTTAGTCCGACTATATCATATTTTATATTTTTTTGATTACTTATTTATTCCTTGTTTGGATCTTGTTTATGTCAGGTGTTTGTTTGTTTGCACTATACTCACTCTGCTGTAATCCTGCAAATTTCCCCGTTGTGGGAATAATCAAGGATTATCTTATTTTATCTCTGACTTTATGACTAATGTAACCTAAAAATAGACAACTTGTGACCTTAGGCACGCAGAGCCTCGGGAGATCTGCCTTTCAACATCATGTTTCATAAGGGTGTGAAATGAGGTGCTGAATGAGAAGGAGAAACATGCTGCTGCTGGCCAGTTGAAACTAATTAGGGTCTATTTAGTGGAAATTCTAATGAAGAAATCAATGTTATTAGGATATGATAATGACACATCCGCCTGTTGGGATCAAGTCACTCATTAACAAGGAAGGGTGTGAGTCAGGACGACCAGCAGAAAGTCACTCCATCATCACTCCTGTTGCAATCTTTAGGCCTGTTGGTTTGTTGATAGTGCAACACGTCTCCTCTGTGGATTTTAATAATCCATCTCCTATGAAAAAGGCTGGCTGATTTACATGCATGCAGAGAAGCTTCCTAATAAGGCTCTATAGGAAGATCTAGTTCAGTCATTCGTGTGGCTTGCCCATCAAAGACCTGCAGGATCTGATGGCTGCAGATTAAAAAGCAAACAGCTGTTGGACATTTTTTGTTTATCTGCCCCCCCTCCCCCCGTCCCTCCCCACATCCTTTGTTGCTCCCTTCGCCCTGTTCCTGCATGTGTCATATGTGGAGTGTGATGCAAAATGAGAAACAAAGTGTTCTCGGACCTTTTGGAATGATGTTAAAGGCCTCCGAGTAGCGATGGTAAACGTATGCAGCCTGTAACCTTCAAACAGGTGTCCCTCTGCAGCAGGTCAAAAGCTGATAAGCAGCTGCAAAAGCCGCCCACTGCATGAATATCATATCCTGCTGATGTGACTGCTAAGGCTAAAAATGTATTTATGAAAATGAATAAGAAGATAACTTTTTCAGGAAGGTCACAGCGGCACTGAAAATACAACTGAATGCATTAACTCACCCGCAGCAGAGAGATGCGCATAAATATGAAGAACAATCTCTCACGCCGTATAGGAACTTCTACTTAACACCGCTGCACTCAACGTGTCTTTTTGGGTTCATCAACGTGGTGTAAACTCTGCTTTCTTTAAGACTAACAGATTAAAGGAAGGGTTAGGGTTAGTTTAGTTTGAGTGGACCCTGCTCATAGAAGCCGTGTCACGGTGCCATTAGAGTGGACCCAAAAGCACGACTCAGACAGGAGTAACAAAGATGAATGTCTTTAGTTGAAAACAGGCGGGGTCAAAACCGGGAGATCAGTCCAAGAAGCAAACAAGTCCAAAAAGGGGCGGGGCAGAGAATCAGAGGTCAGGGCAGGCAGGTCAGGGATATACACTAATAACGCTGGAGGACTTGGCACGAAAACACAAGACAATCTGGCAGAGGGCGAGTGAGGGAACCTGAGGAGACAGGGACTAACGAGGGGACGGGCAACAGGTGAGACAGGCATGAGGACCAGGTGAAGGGAATGAGGGACTAACGAGGGGACGGGCAACAGGTGAGACGGGCATGAGGACCAGGTGAAGGGAATGAGGGACTAACGAGGGGACGGGCAACAGGTGAGACGGGCATGAGGACCAGGTGAAGGTAATGAGGGACTAACGAGGGGACGGGCAACAGGTGAGACGGGCATGAGGACCAGGTGAAGGGAATGAGGGACTAACGAGGGGACGGGCAACAGGTGAGACGGGCGTGAGGACCAGGTGAAGGTAATGAGGGACTAACGAGGGGACGGGCTGCAGGTGAGACGGGCGTGAGGACCAGGTGAAGGTAATGAGGGACTAACGAGGGGACGGGCAACAGGTGAGACGGGCGTGAGGACCAGGTGAAGGTAATGAGGCACTAACGAGGGGACGGGCAACAGGTGAGACGGGCGTGAGGACCAGGTGAAGCTAACGAGGGGACGGGCAACAGGTGAGACGGGCGTGAGGACCAGGTGAAGGGAATGAGGGACTAACGAGGGGACGGGCAACAGGTGAGACGGGCGTCAGGACCAGGTGAAGGGAATGAGGGACTAACGAGGGAATGGGCAACAGGTGAGACGGGCATGAGGACCAGGTGAAGGGAATGCGGGACTGACGGGGGAATGGGCAACAGGTGAGACGGGCATGAGGACCAGGTGAAGGTAATGAGGGACTAACGAGGGAATGGGCAACAGGTGAGACGGGCATGAGGACCAGGTGAAGGTAATGAGGGACTAACGAGGGAATGGGCAACAGGTGAGACGGGCATGAGGACCAGGTGAAGGTAATGAGGGACTAACGAGGGAATGGGCAACAGGTGAGACGGGCGTGAGGACCAGGTGAAGGGAATGAGGGACTAACGAGGGGACGGGCAACAGGTGAGACGGGCGTGAGGACCAGGTGAAGGTAATGAGGGACTAACGAGGGAACGGGCAACAGGTGAGACGGGCGTGAGGACCAGGTGAAGGTAATGAGGGACTAACGAGGGGGCAACAGGTGAGACGGGCATGAGGACCAGGTGAAGGGAATGAGGGACTAACGAGGGGACGGGCAACAGGTGAGACGGGCGTGAGGACCAGGTGAAGGTAATGAGGGACTAACGAGGGACGGGCAACAGGTGAGACGGGCGTGAGGACCAGGTGAAGGTAATGAGGGACAACGAGGGACGGGCAACAGGTGAGACGGGCGTGAGGACCAGGTGAAGGTAATGAGGGACTAACGAGGGAACGGGCAACAGGTGAGACGGGCGTGAGGACCAGGTGAAGGTAATGAGGGACTAACGAGGGACGGGCAACAGGTGAGGGGCGTGAGGACCAGGTGAAGGTAATGAGGGACTAACGAGGGACGGGCAACAGGTGAGACGGGCGTGAGGACCAGGTGAAGGTAATGAGGGACTAACGAGGGACGGGCAACAGGTGAGATGGGCGTGAGGACCAGGTGAAGGTAATGAGGGACTAACGAGGGACGGGCAACAGGTGAGACGGGCGTGAGGACCAGGTGAAGGAATGAGGGACTAACGAGGGACGGGCAACAGGTGAGATGGGCGTGAGGACCAGGTGAAGGTAATGAGGGACTAACGAGGACGGGCAACAGGTGAGACGGGCGTGAGGACCAGGTGAAGGAAT
>NW_026613262.1:1696780-1742185 GCF_029220125.1 Pseudoliparis swirei
ACAGTCCCCCTGCTATGCCATTACGGTCACTTCACTTGGGTAAATATTAGTCAAATACACCTCTCAAAGAGACAGGAGGATTGGGGGACATAATGTCACCAGACATACTTTGACTACCACCTGATGGACAGTACCTGCTATGCCGGCCCAGGTCACTTCATGCATTAAATATTAGTCAAATACACCTCTCAAAGAGACAGGAGGATTGGGGGACATAATGTCACCAGACATACTTTGACTACCACCTGATGGACAGTACCTGCTATGCCGGCCCAGGAGTCACTTCACTTGGGTAAATATTAGTCAAATACACCTCTCAAAGAGACAGGAGGATTGGAGTCCTGAACTACTAACACCAACTGATACTTGTATGGGAGCACCATGGTCGCTTTACTATACAAGTGCAGGACTTAGAGCCACCTTTCTGGGTGCAACCATGATAACATGTCCTCAAAGTACCCAGGACTTGGAGCACCTTTCCTGGGTACAGAACAGGTAACATGTCACTCAAGGTACAGGACTTGAAGCACACCTTTCCTGGGTGCAAGTACCCAGGTAAAATGTCACTCAAAGTACCCAGGACTTGAAGCACCTTTCCTGGGTACAGAACAGGTAAAATCAGGAGAACCATGGTCACATTACTATGCAAGTACCCAGGATTGAAGCACCTTTCCTGGGTACAGAACAGGTAACATGTCACTCAAAGTACCAGGAGAACCATGGTCACATTACTATGCAAGTACCCAGGACTTGAAGCACCTTTCCTGGGTACAGAACAGGTAACATGTCACTCAAAGTACCAGGAGAACCATAAGTACCAGGAGAACCATGGTCACATTACTATGCAAGTACCCAGGACTTGAAGCACCTTTCCTGGGTACAGAACAGGTAAAATGTCACTCAATGTACCAGGAGAACCATGGTCACATTACTATGCAAGTACCCAGGATTGAAGCACCTTTCCTGGGTACAGAACAGGTAACATGTCACTCAAAGTACCAGGAGAACCCTGGTCACATTACTATGCAAGTACCCAGGATTGAAGCACCTTTCCTGGGTACAGAACAGGTAACATGTCACTCAAAGTACCCAGGATTGAAGCACCTTTCCTGGGTACAGAACAGGTAACATGTCACTCAAAGTACCAGGAGAACCCTGGTATGGTCACATTACTATGCAAGTACCCAGGATTGAAGCACCTTTCCTGGGTACAGAACAGGTAACATGTCACTCAAAGTACCAGGAGAACCCTGGTCACATTACTATGCAAGAACCATGGTCACATTACTATGCAAGTACCCAGGACTTGAAGCACCTTTCCTGGGTACAGAACAGGTAAAATGTCACTCAATGTACCAGGAGAACCATGGTCACTTTACTATGCAAGTACCCAGGATTGAAGCACCTTTCCTGGGTACAGAACAGGTAACATGTCACTCAAAGTACCAGGAGAACCCTGGTCACATTACTATGCAAGTACCCAGGATTGAAGCACCTTTCCTGGCTACAGAACAGGTAAAATGTCACTAAATGTACCAGGAGAACCATGGTCACATGACTATGCAAGTACCCAGGATTGAAGCACCTTTCCTGGGTACAGAACAGGTAACATGTCACTAAATGTACCAGGAGAACCATGGTCACTTTACTATGCAAGTACCCAGGAGAACCATGGTCACATTACTATGCAAGTACCCAGGATTGAAGCACCTTTCCTGGGTACAGAACAGGTAACATGTCACTAAATGTACCAGGAGAACCATGGTCACTTTACTATGCAAGTACCCAGGATTGAAGCACCTTTCCTGGGTACAGAACAGGTAACATGTCACTCAAAGTACCAGGAGAACCATGGTCACATTACTATGCAAGTACCCAGGATTGAAGCACCTTTCCTGGGTACAGAACAGGTAACATGTCACTCAAAGTACCAGGAGAACCATAAGTACCAGGAGAACCATGGTCACATTACTATGCAAGTACCCAGGACTTGAAGCACCTTTCCTGGGTACAGAACAGGTAACATGTCACTCAAAGTACCAGGAGAACCATGGTCACATTACTATGCAAGTACCCAGGATTGAAGCACCTTTCCTGGGTACAGAACAGGTAACATGTCACTCAAAGTACCAGGAGAACCCTGGTCACATTACTATGCAAGTACCCAGGATTGAAGCACCTTTCCTGGGTACAGAACAGGTAACATGTCACTCAAAGTACCAGGAGAACCCTGGTCACATTACTATGCAAGTACCCAGGATTGAAGCACCTTTCCTGGGTACAGAACAGGTAACATGTCACTCAAAGTACCCAGGAGAACCATGGTCACATTACTATGCAAGTACCCAGGACTTGAAGCACCTTTCCTGGGTACAGAACAGGTAACATGTCACTCAAAGTACCAGGAGAACCATGGTCACATTACTATGCAAGTACCCAGGATTGAAGCACCTTTCCTGGGTACAGAACAGGTAACATGTCACTAAATGTACCAGGAGAACCATGGTCACATTACTATGCAAGTACCCAGGAGAACCATGGTCACATTACTATGCAAGTACCCAGGATTGAAGCACCTTTCCTGGGTACAGAACAGGTAAAATGTCACTCAAAGTACCAGGAGAACCATGGTCATGGTCACATTACTATGCAAGTACCCAGGACTTGAAGCACCTTTCCTGGGTACAGAACAGGTAACATGTCACTCAAAGTACCAGGAGAACCATGGTCACTTTACTATGCAAGTACCCAGGATTGAAGCACCTTTCCTGGGTACAGAACAGGTAACATGTCACTCAAAGTACCAGGAGAAGCACCTTTCCTGGGTACAGAACAGGTAACATGTCACTCAAAGTACCCAGGATTGAAGCACCTTTCCTGGGTACAGAACAGGTAACATGTCACTCAAAGTACCAGGAGAACCCTGGTCACATCATGGTCACATTACTATGCAAGTACCCAGGACTTGAAGCACCTTTCCTGGGTACAGAACAGGTAAAATGTCACTCAAAGTACCAGGAGAACCACCTTTCCTGGGTACAGAACAGGTCACATGTCACTCAAGTACCCAGGATTGAAGCACCTTTCCTGGGTACAGAACAGGTAAAATGTCACTCAAAGTACCAGGAGAACCATGGTCACATTACTATGCAAGTACCCAGGATTGAAGCACCTTTCCTGGGTACAGAACAGGTAACATGTCACTCAATGTACCAGGAGAACCATGGTCACTTGACTATGCAAGTACCCATGAGAACCATGGTCACATTACTATGCAAGTACGCAGGACTTGAAGCACCTTTCCTGGGTACAGAACAGGTAAAATGTCACTAAAAGTACCAGGAGAACCATGGTCACATTACTATGCAAGTACCCAGGATTGAAGCACCTTTCCTGGGTACAGAACAGGTAACATGTCACTCAAAGTGCAAGTACCCAGGATTGAAGCACCTTTCCTGGGTACAGAACAGGTAACATGTCACTCAAAGTACCAGGAGAACCATGGTCACTTTACTATGCAAGTACCCAGGATTGAAGCACCTTTCCTGGGTACAGAACAGGTAACATGTCACTCAAAGTACCAGGAACCCTGGTCACCATGGGTACCAGGAGAACCATGGTCACATGACTATGCAAGTACCCAGGATTGAAGCACCTTTCCTGGGTACAGAACAGGTAACATGTCACTCAAAGTACCAGGAGCATGGTCCTTTATCTGCAGTACTGACAAACAGGTAACATGTCACTCAAAGTACCCAGGACTGAGCCACCTTTCCTGGAGTGCACAACAGGCGCCTGTCACTCAAAGTACCCACCACTTGAGCCACCTTTCCTGGGTACACAACAGGCAACATGTCCTCAAGTACAGGACGACTTTTCCCTGGGTACACAACAGGTATATCCTCAAAGTGCAGGACAGGCTTCTTTCATGGGTACATGAGTTAACATATCACTCAAAGCACCCAGGAGTTGAGCCACCTTTCATGGGTACACAACAGGCAACATATCCTCAAGGTACCCAGGACTTAGGCACCTTTCATGGGTACAACAGGCAACATAATATAAAGTACCCAGGACTTGGGAGCCACCTTTCATGCGGTACAACAGGCAACATGTCACTCAAAGTACCCCGGGACTTGTACCTTTCCTGGGTACACAACCCAGGCAACATGTCACTCAAAGTACCCAGGACTTGAGCCACCTTTCATGGTACACAACAGAGTATGTCACTCAAAGTACCCGGACTTGAAGCACCTTTCCTGGGTACACAACAGGCAACATATCCTCAAAGTACAGGACTTGAGGCACCTGTCCTGGGTCCAGAACAGGCAACATAACCTCCAGTACTTGGGACTTGAGCCACTTTCCTGGGTACAACAGGCAACATGTCACCCACAGTACCCCAGGACTTGAGCACACCTTTCCTATGGGTACAACAGGCAACATGTCCTCAAAGTACTGGGACTTGAGCCACCTTTCTGGTGCCACAACAGGTAACATGTCCTCCAAAGTGCCACCCAGGACTTGAGCCACCTTTCATGGGTACACAACAGGTATGTCTCCTCAAAGTACCCAGGACTGACACCTGGGTACACAACCCAGAATATCCTCAAAGTACCCAGGACATTTTGCCTCTCGTTGCAACAGGCATGTCACTCAAGTGCCCCAGGACTTGAGCCACCTTTCCTCGGTACACAACAGGCAACATGTCACTCAAAGTGCGGGACTTGGGCACTTTCCTGGGTACATGGTAACATGTCACTCAAAGTGGACTTGAGCCACCTTTCATGGGTACCTGGCCAGGTAACATGTCACTCAAGTACCCAGGACTGAAGCACCTTTCATGCTGGGTACACAACAGGTATTTTATGTCACTCAAAGTACCAGGACTTGGCCTTTCTGGGTACAACGAATAACATGTCACTCAAAGTGCAGGTTTTGAGGCACCTCTTCTGGGTAGTATTAGTCAAATCCCCAGGCATACATCACATACTAGGTCGGACCACCAGGAGTGACAATACTGGGGTACATGTCAGTCAAATCCCCGTCTCAAAGATCCTGGAGGTTAGAGGACAGTGAGGTCACCAGGCATACACATCACATACAAGGCCGGACCACCAGGAGTGACTATACTGAAGCTCAATCTTTTCGCTCTACATGCTGCTCCCCTACGTTGTCCTGATCAACCAAATTACAGGACATTTTCTTACACTGTTATGCTGATGATATCAGCTCAGTTTCTTTCAAACCGGATAATTTGGGCTCTAGCGTCTAGTCCTTTTAATTGTTGCTCCCTGTCGTGTTCTATGTTCTGATTTTAAATCGTAAATGATCATTTGTCTTATTTTATTTTATTTTATTTTATTTCATTATTTTATTATTTTTATCTTACACCAACATCTTTATGGCAGAATGGGAGACTTCTGCTCTTAAAGCATGCACCAAGAGGCCCCTACACTAGCCCATAGGTTTTCTGGACTGTATGGGGGTCTGGGCGCGTTCCAGGAGGACTTCATCGTCTTCCTGGCCACCCTCATAACCACATGGGTGGGATCGCTGCGGGTGTCGGTGATTGGCTCTGTTGTTGGTCCACTGGCAGGAGGAGTTCGGAGACAGTGGATTAAGAGGCTGGATGCTAAGGATCCTGGGGGCCTGAATGAAATAGGATTGGATGACTGGGGCCGGAGGAGGACCCGTGCATGAAATTTTCAGACAGTGGTTCTCAAGACTATGCTGTGATGCCTGCTTTTCGCCTCACTAGGCAGTTTAAGTGTTCATGTGTCAAACGACCTTATCTGTTAACATGTAGTTATACACACTGAACCTGTGCTTTTACCTAACAAACATTCATCCTATCTAAGATGATCGTGGGATTAGGGATTGGTGGGGACTGTGATGAGAGTAGGATAATTGGATTGATTGCCAGGAGGCGGACATTTTGTGGGCCAGGAGATACCAGGAGTAAAATGACCGTGATTCGAATAAACCACACCCAGTATGAAATGTATATTGGATTCCATAAAGGGTGGCTTTAGGTTGAATAGGTAAAATACATCTCCCGGGGAAGATGAGACCCCTTTTCAATGGATGGAAGGAAAATAAAAATTGTTTTAGAAAACCATGAGTAAACAAGAGGGGTCTTGAGGATGGGGTGGGGAAAGATTTGGACAGATAGGTCTGCTCCTTCGTTGGAATTCTTCTTGGGTAAGTACACTGAGTATGGCGAGGGTTGGTTTAGATGGTTAAATTATAGGTTTTGTGATGGTCATGGTATGGATTTTATGGGGACCCTGAGTTGGGGTTTTACAAGTTATATACGATGCATCAGTCTTGGGTTATTAGATTTGTATGGGACACAAGCACTGGTTTAATAGAAAGTTAAAGGGGAGAATGTTTATGGGTCAGTTTATCTTTTTAGTGGATGGTGTAGATGGTTTGGGGAGACGGGTTTAGGAGGTTTTTGGTTTTAATAGGAATGGGGGAGTGAACATAGGGATTGATGGGCTTAAATGTCTACTGGTTGAAATTTGAGCAATTCAGCAGAATACCTTGAATAGGATAGTCAGTACAAACTGGGGTATGATGTCAAAAAACATTTTATTCAGTGACCGTTCAGACTTTTTCGTTGGATAAACATAATTCCCAGGACTTGTACACCTGGGAGGGCCAACTCAAGGAGAGTGTCTGAAGTGAAGGCCGAAACACTCGAGGAACTTGAGATCCACTACTGGGGAGGGGGCTTGGGGCTAACCTGTTCTCCCCCTTCTCCTTTCCCCCGCCACATATTGGTGGAGAAATTAGGTGAGTGAGGGGATGCATCTGCTGGTTCGGGAGGCCCTGGTGGTCTGTTGAATGGGTTGATGGAATTTGGGTAGGCCGGGTCGGGTGGCGGTTTGCTTGACGTTGAGGATGGTTCATGTTGGGTCGGGGGATGGGATTTAAGGATTAAGGCTGACTGAAGGAGGGTCAGCATCGGATGAGTGGGGGAAGGGGGGTGGTTATTTTTTAGCAAATGGAACCGGGGTTAAGGTGGGTCTTTCTGTTTTACAGCAGAGGAGAGGAACGGGGTTGCGGCGATGTTGGGGACACAATCCAACAGCAGGGAGGCGACGCGTCTGGTGTTCAGTTTGCTCAAAGCCCACCACCACTTGAGTAAAATTAGGAGGGCCTTACGATCAGATAGTGGCCCAGGGGCAGGGAGAACAATACGGAGTTATCTTCCAGTGACTATTCCCCCGTTTACAAACAAATCGGATCGTTTGACCCTTTTGAGGGGAAGGGCCGTTCAGGAGCCCCAGAGGGACATACAGCAGGTGGGAGACGTCTATATGACCCGGATTAAAACCGCAATACAGGATTTGTCACGCCTAGACAGGGGGGAGGGTCAGGAAAGATGGGAAGTAGCAGTAAATTGGCTTACAAAGAAAGTTAAGGTAATACACCCAGAAGTCATAAGTAGGGCCATGGAGGATCTGAGGGGTATCGGTCTGAGGGTTAAACCTTGTATACCAAAGGGACAAAAAAACCTCCTCGGGACTGAGTACCAGCCGTTGGAAAAAGAAAAGAATCTATCCCTGGGTTCTATCGTAGGTTTCGAGGTACCAGGCCCTTCGGTGTTGGTGAGAAGGGAGGATTTGGAAATCAGCTCACAGGACAATTTCTCATCACTGTCACACGCCTTTCAGGGGCATGGGGGTGGGGGATTTGAGGGACCAGGGGGCTGGTCCCTCACTCCCGTGAGGCCTATTCTAATTATAGGGGATGCCAATCTGGCCTACCTACCACTGATTAAGGAGAATAGCATTCAGGTGGACAGTTACCCGGGATGGGATATGTCCCAGGCGACGTTCCTTCTTAGAAATAGGACCCCTACCTAAGACTGCAGAAGGACCAGGCATTCAGGAGTGGGGACAAGGACCTGTACACAGAGTCCAAATACAGGTTTAGCAAGGCGGTGAGAGATGCTAAACGACTGTACTCTGAGAAACTGCAACAGCAGCTCTCAGCAAACGACTCTGCTTCTGTCTGGAGAGGCTCAGGCAGATCACCAACTACAAGCCCAAATCACCCCACTCCATGAACAATGTGCTTCTGGCAGACGAGCTCAATGAGTTCTACTGCCGCTTTGAAAGACAATGGAGCAGTCCTGAGACAATCGCCCACAGCCCCATCAACAAGCCACAGCCCATCAGCCCACCCTCCCCCCGCCCATCAGGGGCTCACACCTCTGGAGCACCCTCCATCAACTCAGCGTCGACCCTCGTCATCCTGGAGAGAGGCGTCAACAGGATGTTTAAAAAGCAGAACCCCATAAAGCACCGGGCCCGGACTCCGTCTCCCCCTCCACCCTGAAGCACTGTGCTGACCAGCTGTCTCCAGTGTTCACCGACATCTTCAACACCTCCCTGGAGACTTGCCACGTTCCAGCCTGCTTCAAGGCCTCCACCATCATCCCGTCCCCAAAACCCAAGATCACAGGACTCAATGACTACAGGCCCGTCGCCTGACCTCTGTGGTCATGAAGTCCTTTGAACGCTTGGTCCTGTCACACCTCAAGACCATCACCGACCCACTCCTGGACCCCCTGCAGTTCGCCTACAGAGCCAACAGGTCTGCAGACGACACAGTCAACATGGCCCTTCACTACATCCTCCAGCATCTGGACTCCCCAGGAACCTCGCCAGGATCCTGTTTGTGGACTTCAGCTCTGCTTTCAATACAATCATCCGTCCCTGCTGCAGGACAAGCTCTCCCAGCTGCACGTGCCCGACTCCACCTGCAGGTGGATCACAGACTTCCTGACCGACAGGAAGCAGCACGTGAGGCTGGGGAAACACGTCTCAGGCTCCCGGACCACCAGCACAGGTTCCCCCCAAGGCTGTGTTCTTTCCCTCTGCTGTTCTCCTGTACACCAACAGCTGCACCTCCAGTCACCAGTCCGTCAAGCTCCTGAAGTTCATGGATGACACCACCCTCATTGGGCTCATCTCTGGTGGGACGAGACCGCCTACAGGTGGGAGACTGACCACCTGGTGACCTGGTGCAGCCAGAACAACCTGGAGCTCAACGCTCTAAAGACAGTGGAGATGGTTGTGGATTTCAGGAGGAATGCAGCCCCACCGCCCTCTCATCCTGTGTGACTCCCCGTCGGCTGTGGAGTCCTTCCGCTTCCTGGGCTCCATCATTACCCAGGACCTCAAGTGGGAGCTGAACATCGGCTCCATCACCAAGAAGGCCCAGCAGAGGATGTTCTTCCTGAGGCAGCTGAGGAAATTCAACCTGCCAGGGAGAATGATGGTACAATTCTACGGCCATCGTTGAGTCCATCATCTGCTCCTCCATCACCGTCTGGCACCCTGCAGCCACAGCCAAAGACAAGTGCAGGCTGCAGAGCATCATCCGCTCGGCCGAGAGGGTTATCGGCTGCAATCTGCCTTCCCTCCAGGTCCTGTTCACTTCCAGGTCACTGAAGCGGGCCAGAAAGATAGTCGCTGACCCCTCCCACCCTGGACACTCCCTGTTCGAGTCCCTCCCCTCGGGGAGGAGGCTGCGGTCCATCATGACAAAGACCACCCGACACACCAAAAGTTTTTTCCCGTCGGCGGTCGGGCTCATCAATGGAACCCGGGACTGACTGACTGTCACCCCCAGGACTACCACCTCTTCTTCCACCTTCCTCTCTCCTCCTTCTTCCTCCTCCTCCCTCTTCCTCCCACCTCCTTCTTCTTCCCTCCTCCACACACGTCACTTTAACATGCACTTTAACTTGAGGCCTCCTCCACACACATGCCACTTTATTTGCATGCACTTTAACTTAAACACACGCCACGTGTAACATACACTTTTAACTAAAACACACCACTTGAAGCACACACCCAAACACTTTCACATTATTTGTTGTCTTTCTGTCGTGTTGATTGTTGTTTGTTTGTCATGTCCAAATGTTGCACCTTCCACCAAAAAAAATTCCTCGTTTGTGTAAACATTCCTGGCAATAAAACTGTTTCTGATTCTGAAAACGGTGATATTGTATTTGGGTCGGGGAGGGGACGATAGTGCAAATTTGACCCGTATGGATCAGCAACTTGGGAGACTCTTGGAAACAGCTACCTTTCCCAATGCCAGGATTTGGCTTCCCCTTATTAATATCTCCGCAGTATTAACTCGCAAGGACAAGGTGTACCTGAAACATCTCAATTCGCGGATAAAAGAGACCCCGAATTCTATCCACATGTTGGAGGAGAAATTGTTTGCCAGGGCTAGGGTGGGGTCCCTTTGGACCCCCAATACAGGCAGCAAAATGTGGGCTCATTGGAAATCATGTCTGAGCATAACACCAGGGGTGGCGGCCTCCGGTGGGGCCAGCAATAAATCGGTGGTTAATCTTTCTTTAACATTTCAATTGGACCCAGCCCAGGAAGGGCTTTTGGAAAAGGGGCTTTCCTTTGTCCCAACACCTAGAACGAATCCAAATCAGAGACAAGAGTTATCGATCCAATTAGCGGCATACCACCGTTGTCTCAAATTGCATGCGATTTGTAGGGACGAACCTAAAACAAAACCTCGACCCTTCCAACCACAATCGGTTTGGGAACCGGAGTTGTCATCCTTACCATTAGATCTCCTTCACCTGATGGACGCAGACAAAGTAAGGATCAAGGATCTTACACCGCAACAAGAGAAGGATAACCTCAATTTGGAGGAAAGACAGGCCTTGGCGTCACTAGAAACAAATACATCGATTGTTATTAAACCAGCGGATAAGGGAGGGGCTACTGTCATCCTAGATAGGGATAAATACATGCAGGAGGCTCTTAGGCAACTAAGTGACAACAGGTATTATATCCCATTGGAGATTCCAATTTATATGGAAACGGCCAAACAAATAGACCGGATTCTTGAGTCGATGGTCAGGGACAAAAAAATAACCAAAAAGCAACAGGGTTATCTTACCACGCCAACTCCACGTGAGAGACAATTTTATCTCCTGCCCAAAATCCATAAATCCCCGGAAACCTGGCCGATCCCCTTTGTAACGCCAGCGGGGCGTCCGATTGTGGCGGACTGTGGGAGTGAGAGCTATCAAATAGCCGAATTTGTGGATTACTATCTAAATCCCTTGTCTAACAAACATGACAGCTATTTGAAGGATACAGATGACTTCCTGCAGAAAGTGAGGGCCATTAGAATCCAGGAACCTTGTATGCTCTTCACACTGGATGTGGAGAGTTTATACACAAACATTGATACAGACATGGGGATGAGGGCGGTGGAGGAAACCCTGATGAGGTTTCCGGACCCCTCCCGGCCAGATAGGGAGATACTCGCACTCTTGAGACTAGGTTTGACGAGAAATGATTTTGAGTTTGACGGGAGACATTATCTCCAGATTAAAGGAACAGCGATGGGTAAGAAGTTTGCTCCCGCCTATGCAGACATATACATGGCCACCTGGGAGGAGACGATTCTTCCCAAATGTCCGAACCGCCCCCTGAGTTACTTCCGTTATTTGGACGACATATGGGGGACATGGGATCATTCGGAAGCAGAATTTGAGGCCTTTTTGGGTATTTTGAATGGTCATCATCCCTCGATTAAGGTAAAAGCGATAACCAGTTGGACGGAAATAAACTTCCTGGATGTGACAACCTATAAAGGTACCGGATACAGGACCTCGGGTAAACTGGACACAAAGGTCTATTTTAAACCCACAGACTCGCATGCCCTCCTACACCGTACGAGTTTTCACCCCAAACCCGTATTTCAGGGGATAATAAAGTCCCAACTAATCCGATTTGGACAGATTTGTTCTCAGATCTCGGAGTACAATGCGGCAGTGTCTGTCCTGTTCAAAGCCTTAAGACAAAGGGGGTACAACAGATCAACATTGAGGGACATTCGACGGAAGACAGAGGAAGGGATTGGGGCCCGTAGGGGGCGAGCGAAGGGGGAGGCAGGTATATCCATGGTCCCATTCGTGACCACCTTCTCCTCCTGGGGTCTGCGAACGGTTAGAATGGCCAAACAAAACTTTGAGGAAATCTTAGAGGATACTCGGGTAAAACGCACAATGAGGGTAATTGCGGCCTACAAAGGGAACCCTAATCTTAAGGACATGTTGGTCCGAGCCAAGATGCCCCGAAGGGATGGGGTCGGGGCGCATCGGGGGAACACAATAGCCACGAATTGGGTCACAAAAAAGTCCTATAAACTACAAGGGTTTCGGACCCTGGAGCATTCTAATTGTGTGTATCTCATTAGATGTAAGCGGTGCAGAAGGGATCTTTATGTGGGGGAAACGCAGGGGACCTTGGCTACCCGCCTGGCATACCACCAGGGTAACATTCGCGAGGGACTGGAAACTTCCACTCTTCTGGTGAAGCACTTTGTGGAACATGGGGTGGGGAATCTCTTTTTGAGAGGGATCCAGC
This sequence comes from Pseudoliparis swirei, assembly GCF_029220125.1. Lineage (NCBI taxonomy): Eukaryota > Metazoa > Chordata > Actinopteri > Perciformes > Liparidae > Pseudoliparis > Pseudoliparis swirei. The sequence goes on from NW_026613262.1 coordinate 1,709,212, forward strand.
AGGACTATCATTGGTCCACGGATCAGAGGCAGAAGGCAGAAAGATTCTGGATTCAGAAACTAGGAACATTACATCCTAAAGGCCTGAATATGAGATGAGGGACGAGGGGCCGTCTAGAGTGAGGGATGATTCCACTTGCGTTCCAAAAAAAACCCCAGTTCAAACCCTAAAACTCAGATGGGGGGGGTAGCTAAAAGTATTACAAACAAAGTTAGGTTTTAGATTAGACCCCTCCTACCTCCTGGCTCTCCCCAAAGGGGGAGAGGGCAGGTAGGTATGTAGACTCGCCTCAGACAAGGTGAGAAAGGGTTCTTGGTGCAATCGTACACCGCCCCTTTCAGTTCTGCTTCCGGCGGGTGGTGTTTTTCCCTCTTTTTAGTGGAGGGTAGGGTAAAACCTAACCATAGGATTAAGACTTGATTGTGCCCAAATCCTAGAAAAACCTAGAGAACTGGACCTGGGCCTAACCTTAAAACCTGGTGTTGACCTTTGGATTCCTAAACATAACCCTATTCAGGGATGTATATTTTGGTTCCTGAAACTTAATTGCTTACCCTAGAATGGGACACTTGCCAAAAAACTTTTTGTAAAGGTTTGGCGTTAGATTAGACCCCTCCTACCTCCTGGCTCTCCCCAAGGGGGAGATGGCAGGTAGGTACGCAGACTCGCCTCAGACAAGGTGAGAAAGGGTTCTTGGTGCAATCGTACACCGCCCCTTTCAGTTCTGCTCCCTGCGGGTGGCTTTTCCCTCTCTTTAGTAGAGGTAAGGGAATATGGGGCTGGTGTCACAAAAATCCCGTACAACCTAACCATAGGATTAAAAACATGTTTGTGCCCAAATCCAAAAAACCCTAGAAAACGGGACCTGGGCCTAACCTTAAAACCAGGGGTGGACCTGAAAATCCTAAACATAACCCGATTCGGGTAGGTAGATTTTGGTTCCTAAACTTAATTTCTTACCCTAAAAATTGGACATAAGCCAAAAAAAATTTTAACAAAAAAGGTTTGGGGTGAGATTAGACCCCTCCTACCTCCTGGGTTTCCCCTCTTTTTAGTGGAGGATAGGGTAAAACCTAACCATAGGATTAAGACTGGATCAGGCCCAAATTTTAGAAAAACCTAGGAAGCTGGACCCGGGCCTAACCTTAAATCCGGGTATTTACCTTAAACTCCGAAACCTAACCCTGTACGGGTACTTGTTATTCTAAACTTAACCACTCACCCTAAAAACTGATTCTAACCCTAAACTATAACCTAAAGATGATCATGGTGTGGGATGAGGATTATGATGGGGACTATTATGAGGAAGTAGGATAATTGGATTGATTTCCAGGAGGGCGGACATTTTGTGGGCCAGGAGATACCAGAATCAAAATGGCGGCCGCTGATTTGAATAAACCACACCCAGTATGAGAAGTAATATATTGGATTCCCTTAAAGGGTGGCTTTAGGTTGAATAGAGTGTAAAATACATCTCCCGGGGGGGGAGGGTAAAGGGCCCTTTTCCATTGTGGATGGAAGGAAAATAAAAAATTGTTTTTTAGAAAACCATGAGTAAACAGAGGGGTGCGGGGGATGGGGTGGGAAGATTTGGACAGATGAGTCTGCTCCTTCGTTGGAATTCTTCTTGGGTAAGTACACTGAGTATGGCGAGGGTTGGTTGTTAGATGGTTAGGTATAGGTTTTTGTGATGGTCATGGTATGGATTTTTATGGGGGACCCTGAAGTTAGAGGGTTTCTTTTACAAGTTATATAGGAAAACCAGTCTTGGGGTTGTGCGTTGTATGGGACACAAGTACTGGTTTAATAGAAGGGGTTAAAGGGGAGAATGTTTATGGGTCGGTTTATCTCTCCAGTGGATGGGTTTAGATGGTTTGAGACGGGTTTAGGAGGTTTTTGGTTTTTTAATAGGGATTGGGGAGCGAACATAAGAGATTGATGGGCTTAAATGTGTATTGGTTGAAATTTGAGCAATTTCAAGCAGAATACCTTAGATAGGATGATCTGTACAAACTAGGGTATGACGTCAAAAAAACATTTTATTCAGTGACCCGTTCAGACTTTTCATTGGATAAACATAATTCCAGGACTTGTACACCCTGGGAGGGCCAACTCAAGGGAGAGTGTCTAGTGAAGGCCGAAACACTCGAGGAACTTGAGATCCACTACTGAGGACTTGTTCCCTCTGGGAAGTCTGAAAAGAAACGGGTGGCTTTTAAATTAGTTTAGGTTGGGCATGATCAAAATTAAATTTTCAAAAAATTAATAAAATAGAGGCTCAAGAGATGGATATGTATAGATATATATATATATATATACATATATAGATATGCATGGATAAAAACCAATACAGTGACGCAGTAAAAGAATTGGAGGCTTACCTGCTGGAGGGGTTGGAATTCAAGGCGGTTGGGTTGTGGTTAGGAAAACAGGTGACGGCGGCGCGCGGGTCACAAGGGGGGTTGAACCCCGAGGTTTTTGAAGGTTATGGTGTAGGATTTCAGGATTTGCATGGTAGGATGTTGGGGTTGAAATTGAGGGCCGGTCTCAATGTTTGTATGTACCGGACCTCGACCTACACCTGGACCGGATTCCGTTAAAGCACGCATTCACGATCGGGGTAGTGGGTGAAAGATCTACCGGATGAGGCATGTCTAAATAATATTCGCTGGCCCGTCCAATTCCTTGGGTCTCTATTGACCTCGAAAGCCTTCGGGTGGACGGGGGGAGACTCATGAGTAGTTCTTTCTCATCTATTCTCATCTCGGAGGGCCGGTCTCAATGTTTGTATGTACCGGACCTCGACCTGGACCGGATTCCGTTAAAGCACGCATTCACGATCGGGGTAGTGGGTGAAAGATCTACCGGACGAGGCATGTCTAAATAATATTCGCTGGCCCGTGCAATTCCTTGGGTCTCTATTGACCTCGAAAGCCTTCGGGTGGACGGGGGGAGACTCATGAGTAGTTCTTTCTCATCTCGCGGCTTGTTTCTGTCCCTCTGTTTAGTGGAGGGGAGGGTAAAACCTAACCATAGGATTAGGACCTGATCGGGCCCAAATCCTGGAAAAACTTAAAACCTGACCCGGGCCTAACCTTAAAATCCTGGGGTTGACCTTGAAATTCTAAGACCTAAAACGTAACCCTAAACTGGTACTGGTGTCCCAAACTTAACCGCGTATCTAAGGCCCATCGTTAGGGTTTCTAAAGGCGGACATTTTGTAGGCCAGGGGATACTAGAATCAAAATAGCAGCCGCTGATTTGGGTTCAGACTTTTCATTGGATAAACATAATCCCAGGACTTGTACACCCTGGGAGGGCCAACTCAAGGGAGAGTGTCTAGTGAAGGCCGAAACACTCGAGGAACTTGAGATCCACTACTGATGACTTGTTCCCTTTGGGAAGTCTGAAAAGAAACAGGTGGCTTTTAAATTAGTTTAGGTTAGATGTGATCAAACTTACAAAATTATTTTTCAAAAAATTAATAAAACAGAGGCTCAAGAGATGGATATGTATAGATATATATAGATATACATGGATAAAAACCAAGGTAGGGACGCAGTAAAATGGGTTTGAATCCCGAGGTTTTTGAATTTTACGGTTTGGATTTCATGATTTGCGTGATGGGATGTTAGGATTGAAATTGAGGGCCGGTCTCAACTTTTTGTAAACCCTGAGAAGGAAACCTTAAAAAATCAAGCTTTGACCTGAGGCCCAGGCCGGGTCTTAGCCTGGGCTTCAGCCGGTCCTGGTGGAATACAGCCACTATCCGGTATGGGGGCGTTGGGTTTGGTTAGACAAACCTGGAATTTTTTTTACTAAGAATTCAATTCATTCTTGAATAGGGGCTAAAGAGAGAGCGGGGCTTTTTCTTTCGGGTTTAAATTCTGCCCCATTTAGGACTGGAGACAGGCAGGATCCGGGTTGGGTTTTAGTTCACTTAGTGGGGCTTGACGTATATAAGGATGGGAATAACACTTGGTTCTTTGAATCAACATAAACAAATTAAAAAAGGAATTAGGGGGTATCTCAGTAGATACGACCCATCCAGGATAGTTAAATGATAGGATTTTATGGTTTGAATTCCAGGATTTGCGTGATGGGATGTTAGGGTTGAGATTGAGGGCCGGTCTCAACTGTTGGTACCGGACCTCGACCTATACCTGGACCGGATTCCGTTAAAGCACACATTCACGATCGGGGTAGTGGGTGAAAGATCTACCGGACGAGGCATGTCTAAATAATATTCGCTGGCCCGTGCCTTTCCTTGGGTCTCTATTGACTTCGAAAGCCTTCGGGTGGACGGGGGGAGACTCATGAGTACTTTCTTCTCGTCTGATTTTCAACACTTTCTGACTGTCGTTTTTTCACTCTGGTTCTTCCAGGGTCTGGGGCGCTCAGTGGTACCCAGAAAGGGGGGGGGGACATGGGGGGACACATTTGGACATTATGGGTCTTTTTTGGGACTTTTTTCTCAAATCACCCCAAAGTCCAGGAGGGTCTTGGGGGGTCCTGGAAAACCCCGAGTAGCATGTCAGAACATGGGGGAAACGGGGTTTTTTTGGAACTCGGCTGGGGGGGGCGCCTGGACCCCCTGAGCATGAATATGGGGGTCTTAACCCCTTTGGACCTTGCTACCGGAAGTTAGCTTTCCCGGGGCCTACAGACTTGTGCTTGTGGATCCTGTCCGGGGCCTCCGGGCAACTCGACGTATGAGTTTCGGCAGTTTGGAGCTTTATTTGGGGTGAAATGGGGTCCAAGTGTGACTTTTTCCGTTTTTTTGTGCCCATCTGATGCAGAGGTTCTAGGGGCTACAGCATCGTGTCATACATGCTTGAGACCGGACGGCCACTGGCTATCACCCCATGAAGAGCGAAACTCTGGGACCTTGGTGGCGCTAGAGAGCCGCGTTCAAACGCCTATTCCGGGGTGATCCCTGGGGGGTACCAAGACCAAAGAGCCATATTCGGGACCGGGTCGACCTGGGCTATCACCCCAAAAAGAGATCCTGACTCTGGGACCTTTATTTAGAATTTACCCCTTGGTACATCTTCTTAAGGGGGTACCTGGAAAAGAACCACATATTCGGGATGGGGTGCCTCTGGGCCAGCACCCCAAAAAGAGACCCAGACTCTGGGACCTTTATTCAGAATTTGCCCTTTATCTCGAACGGGCCCCTATTTAAAAAAGATTTGACCCATGGGTCATGAGCGCCTAGTCCCCTAGAACATGTATACCAAATTTCAGACCGATTGGATTTTCCCCGAAGGAGTTACAGCACAAGTACCGCCTTTTCATACCTATGTGGCGCTAGAGAGCCCACCTATTGCGGGGTCATTCCTGGGGGCTACGGAGACCACAAGGACATATTCGGGACCGCGTGGACCGGGGCTATCGCCCCAGACTCGGGGACCTTTATTCAGAATTTGCCCTGTATCTCGAACGGGCCCCTGTTTAAAAAATATTTGACCCATGGGTCATGAGGACCGACCCACCGGGACCATGCACAGCAAATTTCAGCCCCATCGGACCTTCCCCGGAGGAGTTACAGCACAAGTACCGTATTTTTATACCTTGGGGGTGCCAAATAGCAGCGTTCAAACGCCCTTTTCGGGGTGATCCCTGGGGGGTACCTGGGAAAGAACCACATATTCGGGATGGGGCGCCTCTGGGCCAGCACCCCAAAAAGAGACCCAGACTCGGGGACCTTTATTCAGAATTTGCCCTGTATCTCGAACGGGCCCCTGTTTAAAAAATATTTGACCCATGGGTCATGAGGACCTACCCACCGGGACCATGCACAGCAAATTTCAGCCCCATCGGACCTTCCCCGGAGGAGTTACAGCACAAGTACCGTCTTCCACACCTTGGAGGCGATAGAGAGCCGCATTCAAACGCCCTTTTCGGGGTGATCCCTGGGGGCTACCTGGAAGAGAACCACATATTTGGGACCGGGGGGACCTGTGCTTTCACCCCAAAAAGAGACCGAATCTCTGGGACCTTTATTTCGAAATTATCCCATTTTAAAAAATCAGTGACCCATGGGTCATGAGCGTCTAGCCGCCCGGACCATGCATACCAAATTTGGGGTCAATCGGACGTTTCCTCCGGGAGTTATAGCCTTATAAAGGTCTGTCACACGAGGGCGACAGAGAGCCGCATTCAAACGCCCTTTTCGGGGTGATCCCTGGGGGCTACCTGGAAGAGAACCACATATTTGGGACCGGGGGGACCTGTGCTTTCACCCCAAAAAGAGACCGAATCTCTGGGACCTTTATTTCGAAATTACCCCATTTTAAAAAATCAGTGACCTATGGGTCATGAGCGTCTAGCCACCCGGACCATGCATACCAAATTTGGGGTCAATCGGACGTTTCCTCCGGGAGTTATAGCCTTATAAAGGTCTGTCACACGAGGGCGACAGAGAGCCGCATTCAAACGCCCTTTTCGGGGTGATCCCTGGGGGCTACCTGGAAAACAACCACATATTCGGGACCGGGTGGTCAAGGGCTTTCACCCCAAAAAGAGACCCAGAATCTGGTAACTTTATTTCAAATTCGCCTGTTGCGGGGTCATCCCTGGGGGGTACCGGGACCAGAACCACATATTCGGGACCGGGGGGACCAGGGCTATCACCCCAAAAAGAGAGCTAAGCTCTGACATGTTGGATCAAAAGTCACCCAAATGTCAGCCGAATGAGTGCTGTCTGGAAATACAATGTCACTGCGGTGACATTGCGCCATCTACTCATTCAACTCCTTCCAATTGGGTGATAAAAAAGCCTGTCTGGCCCTTCCCCCCCTTGGATCTCCATTCAACTGCCGAGCCGTCGGGCGAACGCGGGGAGATTCATGAGTATATTCATGTACCTAACCCTAACCCTTAGGGTTTTATTTATTACTATTATAGATAAATATACCAGTATCGTATTTATGGTATACTGTTTTTATGGTATTGTATCAGTATCATGATATTTATGGCAGGTATGGTATAGAAGATCGTGACAACCAGGTAGAGGCAGAACATACTCGAGGAACAGACTCGAGAAACAGACTCGAGAAACAGACTCGAGGAACAGACTCGAGAAACAGACTCAAGGAACAGACTTGAAGACTTGTTCACGCCAGGACCTATAGATTATCATCCAACATCGATGTTCGTGGAAGAGTCACCAGCACCCCCCCACCCCGCCTATCCTTCTCACCTTTTTCACCCCTGACCCGTTTTCATGCCTGCCAAGTACAGTAACTTTAACTCTCACCCTGACCCCAACCCTGACCTCAACCAATTTGCAAACCCATTTCCAGTAAGAGGAAAGAATCCCCCATCCCGGGTTGAAGATCTACCGGACGAGGCAGACTAAGTGACAATCGTCGGCCAGTGCACCTCCTTGGATTTCCATTCAACTGCCAAGCCGTCGGGCGAACGCGGGGAGATTCATGAGTACGTTTGATATCCTAACCCTAACCTCCTAACCCTGGACCGAAAAACTAATTCAGAATTGTTTTTGGAATCATGATTTAAATCATGTTTTATTAACGATTCCCAAATTATTTTCTCTATTTCTCCTTATTACAGGATACCTGTTTAAAAAAAAAAAAAAATAAGCATGTCTATTGCTGTTACAACACGCAGGCAATACGACATATGAAATAATAATGAATACGACTTGAAGACACTTTTTCAGATTAATAAAAGCATTCTAGGAAAGCGAGAAAACAATCGATAACTATACGTTGATTAGAAACATATTTGTATAACGTCAAAAACAAACCTAATGCAAATTACATATTAGTTTGGGGATATATGGTTGGTGAAACACTTGCTCCAGGTGAGTAAAGTAGGCATTTTGTAATTGGCTGGGACGATGTGGTGACTCACTATTCTTTCCCAGCCACAGACTGGTTTACAGCGCATCCCACACTGGTGCAACGTTTCCCCCACCTTACAATCCAATCCTAAAGCCCAGAGAGAAATGCTGTTCCTCCTGAAGGTGGAAGGGTTCTGACCACCAGGCAAATGCTCAGATGTCTCTCTTGAACATTGAAGGCTGAATGTTTGGACATCTCTGCAGAAGGTTGCCAAGGATGGATCAGGCATGCTAAAAAGATTAGTTCCCTGGTGTATTGCAAGAGAGGACATACAGTAGTGATGTAACTGAGCGCTTGTTGCCACCTGCATAAAACAGAAGCTATAATCTACACTTAAAGAGAATATGGAGTGTGCTGTATTGCATTATTGGACTTGCTATTAAAATCCAGTTTGTGCACTTGGATGTACTTTACTTTGGGAGACACATTAGCCTACTTTTGATTATGATGAACTTTTGGTGAACTGTTGTGTTGAGCTGCATGTTGGTAAAGAGAACTGTGTGAATAGTTTTTAAAAGACAAACAACTATAATGGTTGTCCTTCTAAAATGATTGGTGGAATGAATGAATGTCATAAGGTCCAGCTGTTGTTTCCATCTCGGATCATTAGCCACACCTTGAAAGGTGGATGTGGAAGATTTCCTAATATTTTAAATTTCCCAACAATGCTGTTTGCTAATGAGATGTCATCCGGTCCTGAGACTGTATATAAGAACGGGCCAACATCCAGACCAACACAAACCTCCTCCACCATCTGCAAGACAGTCTGCTGAAGTTGTGAAGAATTGAAAGTAATATTACAAATCTTATGTTTCTCTGTGAGTGTGCTGCTATTTTGTAAAAGCTGTTGATCTGAGTAATGTTCTATGCTTTCCCTTCTAACAGGAGAGATCACTGTAACCATGCTGAAAGAAGTATTTGTGCTTGGATGTCTCCTGAGCCTCGCTCTGGCTCAGCCTGTAAGTGAGACATCTCATTTTCAATATCAATACCACTGCTCTTATAGGATGACACTATGCATAGTATTGTGGCAGTGATTACTGTGAAGGGAATATCAAACATCTGTGTTTCATACAGGTGGACATGGAGCTCAGACGAATTGCTCGGTCTAGCTCTGGGTCTAGCTCTGGGTCTGACTCGAATTCCAATGAGGCGAGTGCTTTCTCTATCCTCAAATATTAAACATTCAACACTAGTGAATGTAAATTACTGTACAATTCTTAGAAAGTCCTCTCCTGTTTTTTGACAATGAATCATTTTGATTTTCTTGAAGGTTTCAACCACCATGACGCCCACCGTGACCACCCAGTCTATGGCGACTACCCTGTCTACAGCGACAATGCAGCCCATCGTCATCCCACAATGGTTCCAGGCCCTTCTTGCCCTCCTGAGACTAACATAACCATCTACAGCCACTCCGGTCTAAATCTGTTGAGGTCATTTCGACATGTGGATCAAAATGACTTAATTCCATGTGGTGTCTACCAAATAAACTTCATAAATGGAAAACCTGGACCAAATATGTTTGTTCTTCTTATAATCGACATGACACTGTGGAGAAAGCTGTTCCCACTTTAGCCCCAACGCACCCAATTGGGTCCGTTTATGATATTGTGTTATAAACTGTCTAGAACATTATAATAAACATGAGCGAATATATTGATGTTGTACATCAAATTAGAAATGACAACTTGGGCTACAACTATCAGTGAGCCGTTTCAACACAACTCAAACACCAACTGAAATATAAATGTAAATATCATAATCATAATTGTGTCAGTTGTCGGACCACTCAGAACGTTTCCGGAGCCAGTGACATGTAGCTTCGTGCAATTGTAAAAAATGAGTTATTAGAAACTAAAGTATCACGGAGATATTCAATTCAGTTTATTTGTATAGCCCAATTTCACAAATTACAAATTTGTCTCGGAGTGCTTTACAATCTGTACACATAGACATCCCTGCCCCAAAACCTTGCATCGGACCAGGAAAAACTCCCAAATCACCCTTCAGGGGGAGAAAAGGGAAGAAACCTTGAGGAGAGAACAGAGGAGGATCCCTCTCCAGGATGGACAGAACAATAGATGTCATGTGACCAGAAGGACAGATTTAGAGTTTAAATACATTCAATGAATGTGACAGAGTGTATGAATAGTTCATAGTAGGCATATTCCACGATGGAGACCTCCACGATCCATCAGGCAGATGGCAGTGGGGAGGAGGAGTGGGCGGAGTCTCAACAGCGGGCGGAGTCTCAACAGGACAGTGGCGTAGTCAGGAGCAGGAATTCCACGACCCAGACCTCGATGATCCATCAGCAGATAGGATCTATGCCGTCTCATAGGGTCCGATGACCCCATGAGACGTGAAGTCACAAGGACTCCGGGGAGAAAGCAGAGTTAGTAACGTGTGATTGAGAGATGAAAATTCATCCTTAAGGAGAGAAAAAGAGGAGATAGGTGCTCAGTGCATCCTAAACGTCCCCCAGCAGCTATAAGCCTATAGCAGCGTCTCCAGGGGCTGGACCAGGTGAACCTGATTCAGCCCTAACTATAAGCTCTGTCAAAGAGGAAAGTCTTCAGTCTACATGAGGGGGTGGAGTCTGCCTCCAGGACTGAAGGTGAAGCTGGTTCCATAAAAGAGGAGGAGCTTGATAACTGAAGGCTCTGGCTCCCATTCTACTTTTTAAGACTCTACAAGTAGTCCCGCATTTAGTGAGCGCAGCTCTCTAGTGGGGCAATATGGTACTACAAGCTCTCTAGTGGGGTAATATGGTAATACAAGCTCTCTAGTGGGGTAACATGGTACTACAAGCTCTCTAGTGGGGTAATATGGTACTACCAGCTCTCTAGTGGTGTAATATGGTACTACAAGCTCTCTAGTGGGGTAACATGGTACTACAAGCTCTCTAGTGGGGTAACATGGTACTACAAGCTCTCTAGTGGGGCAATATGGTACTACAAGCTCTCTAGTGGGGTAACATGGTACTACAAGCTCTCTAGTGGGGTAACATGGTACTACAAGCTCTCTAGTGGGGCAATATGGTACTACAAGCCTCTAGTGGGCAATATGGTACTACAGGCCTCTAGTGGGGTAATATGGTACTACAAGCTCTCTAGTGGGGTAATATGGTACTACAAGCCCTCTAGTGGGGTAATATGGTACTACAGGCTCTCTAGTGGGGTAACATGGTACTACAAGCCCTCTAGTGGGGTAACATGGTACTACAAGCTCTCTAGTGGGGTAATATGGTACTACAAGCTCTCTAGTGGGGTAACATGGTACTACAAGCCCTCTAGTGGGGCAATATGGTACTACAAGCTCTCTAGTGGGGTAACATGGTACTACAAGCTCTCTAGTGGGGTAACATGGTACTACAAGCTCTCTAGTGGGGTAACATGGTAATACAAGCTCTCTAGTGGCTGCCCGACATGATTGACGCGTTGGGCAGAGTTGTTGGCACTCAGACTTTGGCATTAAACCGTCAGAATGACAACATCGTGGAGAAGCTGATGGCTCTGCAAATGAAATTGGATCGATTTGAAATCCTATTGGCAAACGGGAGGAAAATGGAGGAATAGTGTTGACATGCAGCTACTGGAAGACCAAACAATCCCAATCTTATCTGCTTTCGGCTCCCTCTACCAGGACGGGCCTTGGCCAAGGCCGTGACTGGAACAACAACTCCCCCGAAGATCACTGAAGCGAGACTCTCTCATTCCCTTCCCCCTATCCACAGACACCTGTGGTTGTTTTCTCCCCAGGACCCTTCAAGGCCATCTCCATGGCAACGACCATCTTGTGGACTGAGAACTTTGTCTGTTGTGGACTGGGGGAGGACGATACATCAGGCCACTTACACACAACCATCACACTGAAAAGCACTCACTACCCCCATCCCACGCCTTGCCTGCTTTGCCCCAGGGTGACAGGACGGGTCTGCATCCGCGCCGTGACGGCGAAGGACCGGGCTGGCTGCTTGTCGGTGCTGGTTACCTTCTGCCCCAATGACGGGCCATCGCCCAGTCTTTGGATTACCTCCTCCCCTTCCTACTGTTGCAAGTCATGTCTAAGATGTATGTGCTTATGTGCAATGGTGTTTTTGTTTCTCCTGCTCCCACACTGTACCCCTCTAGGGGCATAGTCGGGGGGTGGCTTTTTATTTTTCTCGCCTCTCTTCCCTCATGTTATGCTGTCATCTTTCATCCACCCTTTCCTAGATGGCGCCGCGGACGGCGCCTCGGTGTCTTGGTGCGCGATTCTTGCACCTTCCGCCAAAAAAAGTTCCTCGTTTGTTTGTGAAAACATTCTTTGGCAATAAACCTGTTTCTGATTCTGATTCTGATTCTGATTCTGACATGGTACTACAAGCTCTCTAGTGGTGTAATATGGTACTACAAGCTCTCTAGTGGGGTAACATGGTACTACAAGCTCTCTAGTGGGGTAATATGGTACTACAAGCTCTCTAGTGGGGTAACATGGTACTACAAGCCCTCTAGTGGGGTAACATGGTACTACAAGCTCTCTAGTGGGGTAACATGGTACTACAAGCCCTCTAGTGGGGTAACGTGGTACTACAAGCCCTCTAGTGGGGTAACATGGTACTACAAGCCCTCTAGTGGGGTAACATGGTACTACAAGCTCTCTAGTGGGTAACATGGTACTACAAGCCCTCTAGTGGGGTAACGTGGTACTACAAGCTCTCTAGTGGGGTAATATGGTACTACAAGCTCTCTAGTGGGGCAATATGGTACTACAAGCACTCTAGTGGGGTAACATGGTACTACAAGCTCTCTAGTGGGGTAATATGGTACTACAAGCTCTCTAGTGGGGCAATATGGTACTACAAGCTCCTTAAGATATGATGGAGCATCACCAATCAAGGCTTTGTATGTTAAGAGAAGAATTTTAAAAGTGATTCTTGATTTTACTGGGAGCCAGTGCAGAGCAGCTAGTGCAGGAGTGATGTGATCTCTGTTCTTAGTTTTAGTGAGAACACGAGCTGCAGCATTCTGGATCAAGATATGAGCCAAAGGACACAGAAATAATATTCGCTTCATTGCTTTACAGCCAGCAAATTCAACTTACTTTTGTTCTTGAGAAGAGGAACCAACGTTTCTCTCCCCTGCATTCCAGCTGGCATGGCTTCAGTGTGTGTGTGTGTGTCCCTTTTAAAACCAGGCGGACTTTTGGGAAGCGTCATAGTCAGCTGTCAGGAAGTTTAATTTCAGTGAATCGGATTTCACATTTAAAAAATGGCGACGCCTTTCTGTCTCCTATTGGCTCACAGTGTTGTCAATCTTGTCTTTCTTATCTGGGTGATTTTAGGCCTTTGCTCTGCATCCATCCAGGAGATATTCGTCCTGAAAGTGATTTTTTTTCTAATCGAACCTGAAACTTCTATTTTCATAGAATTTTCATCTTTATTTACTCTTAACCAGTAACATATGTACTAATATTTACACATCTGAACAAAAGCTCACATGTGTTGCCTTTATTATAACACCAACATTATTCAAATAGCTGTTGTGGTTGCAGAGCGTCACCCTTTTTAGTTTGGGTATGTCGTTTCGAGCAGAAACCTGAAAAATTGTGTGGGGCCTTAAAAGGAAAAATATGAATAATCGTCATTATTATAATTAGCATTATTATCATCTATCTTCCTGAGACCAACAGAAACTTCTCCCGTGTACCAAGCGTGAAGGAGAACTACAGATGCTGACGCACTAAATCAGTTTGTTCGTCGTTGGCTGTTGTAGAAATCTGGCGATGCCGTGCAGCCCAGGCGGCAACCTCTGGGTCTGAAAGCTGGGACCAATGCAGAAGTGCCATAACATTGCATTCTTGCAAATGGCCATTAGGGAGAATACTTTTCTGATTAGATAAATGAAGTCTAATTGACTGCTTGCTACCTGTCAATTACCCAGAGTCTTGATGATGGCTTCACTCCTCCACATATGTGCTGTGGTCGAAAAGTATTCTTTTGCTTTTGGAAGGTTCCTATCTGAGTGAAATGAACCCAGAGTATCCAAATGGCCGCCATGATAAGAGCGGTTCTAGTTCTTTAAGTGCGAGGGAAAGGTGCTTCAATGCTTCGTCTCTTAGCTCCTTTAGCATAGGACACATTGGACCTTCCTTTCCCAAAGCAAGTAAGATAACGCCGCCCGACAATTCCTCACGGCGACAACATTTAATGTGACACACCATTCGGCCATCCATTTCACAAATGATGCTTATCTTGTTAACTATTACTTTCATACATAAACTAATGGGATTCATGTTGATGAATAGACATTAAAAACCCTGTTGTCACATGTCATACATATGTATTTACTTTGAACGTGTAACAAAAAGTTAAACAACAAACTGTCAACCAACAAATTCTAATACATTTAGTTGTCGTCCTTTCTCCGCATGGCTAAACTACGTCAGTGACGTCATAATAATGTAGCTAATTAAAAATGTGTCAGATTCTCCGAGTAGTTGTCTTTTCCTAACTTAATAATAATAATAATAATCTTTTTTTTTTTATAGCGCTTCTCAAGACACCCAAAGTCGCTTTACAGTCGAGAGTCCAGTCGTCACACACACACATACCGGTGTGTGACTGTGTGTGTCATGAATTCATATTTTTCCTCGATCCAAAGATGCTTTTCATCGAGGTCAAAGAAAAGTGGTCAGGAATGGATGTTGAGGAGGTAACATTCGGAATCCTGAATGCAGTCATGGTCACTTCTTTTCCCAGGTAAAAGACAAAATGGTGAAGGCCAAATGCCAAACCCAAGGCCTCAAAACCGCATTGCAAAAAAGCAATGGGCGATGTCACAACGACAACATCCACTTCTTACATACACCTATGGATGAAGAGGTAACACACACATTACTCAGGTGGTTATTGCTAAAGAGAACAAAGGGTTACCCTAATATAACTCCCTAATCCCTCATGGAATATGCCTCTTAACTACGCCGTGGCCTGGTGAGACTCCGCCCACTCCTCCTCTCTACCTCCATCTGATGGATGGTGGAGGTCTGGATCCTGGAGGTCTGGATCCTGGAGGTCTGGATGGTGGAATATGCCGATTACCAACTCTTCATCCACTCATCTTCATTGTGTTGTTCCTGTGTTTTAATTAGTGTGTAATGATTCCTTCTGGTCACATGACATCTATTGTTCTGTCCATCCTGGAGAGGGATCCTCCTCTGTTCTCTCCTCAAGGGTTCTGACCTTTTACCCTGAAGAGTTGATTGGGAGTTGTTCCTGATCCCATGTGAGGTCAAAGGTCAAAGGTCAGGGATGTCTATGTGTACAGATTGTAAAGCACTCCGAGACACATTTGTAATTTGTGAAAATGGGCGGTACAAATAAACTGACTTGAATTGCATGAATCCTTTTTACTTGTATGTCTCCTGAGCCTCGCTGGAGGCTGTAAGGGTGACGTCTCATAGTCAAGACCAATACCACTGCTATCAAACATGTGTGTTTTCTACAAGGGCAATTCAAAACTGCATTTTACCATCTGATACGTTCATACAGTGTGACAAGAAAAACACTTTTTGAATATTGTGAAACATGTTAGCATTTGAAAGTGGTTGGTAAATCATAGCTCGAGAGGACACACGTCTGCATGACACATTATGTTTTCAGTTTACTACACACACACACACACACACTGACTGTCTGCCAGCTCTTTCAAAATGAGACCTGTAACATGAAGTGGTCAAGAACCTGAAGTTACTCAAGCACTAGGCTCAACGATCTACTGCTTTAATACAAATAAAAGCCATTAAGAGGTTTACAATACACTACCAATTTCTTCTGGGTCTTTATTTTCTGAGATATTCTGAAAAACAAGTTGTAAATAAACACATTAAATACCCTGTGGTATAGTTTTAGTGTGAATAATATCACAATAATATCTTAATTTACAACCCCTGGATGTGTTTGGTATTCTGTGTGGACGACACTCTGTTCCCATGGAGCTGTAACAACAGCGCCACCCAGCAGCCGTGACCGCTGGCTGCACCCAGCCGGCTTCAGGCAGCGAGGCACATTCACCCCACTGCAGGGAAGACACACATATATATAAATTTATTTCACATGTTGTGCATTGTCAAATTAACGACTACGGTTTGTGTCGGACATTGTGAGATTTAAACCTTGAGATATAATGTGCTCTAAATATCTCTGCTGAAATAAAAAGGAAAGTTAGAGAAAGTTACATTTTAGTTGTAAAAGAGAGAGAGAGACAGGCAATGTGCATTGTTTTCAATGTGAAGAAACAGTAAGTTATTAAAATGCTTCTAACAGATTTATATTAGTATTGATTGAGTCACACCAACTGGAACATTCACGGTGTCTTTGGTATCTCCTCAAACAATATTTTAATTCTAGTTCAGTTAGTTTGTGCAAGGCATGGCTGCGCATAATGACCTTAAAGATCATAAAATCCCAGATGTATGCTAACATTGTGTGACTCCTGCATTGATAAATATCTATATGTCAGGAATCCACACATCATAGAAAAGTTGAACCTTATTCATTTTGCTTTTGTCCCTGAGAGCAAATGTCTCTGTAACAATATATTCTGTATGTTATATTCTGAAGATGTCAAAGTCACATTTTATGAGTGAATTTCACAAAAGAAAAAATAAATATTTATATTCCAAAATAACATGTATATAGATATAGATATGTTTGTGATTTACAATGTTACTTTTTAGTTTCTGTGCTCCCTTATTCAGCTTGTATTTTATAGGTCTTTTTTTTTAAATGTTCCCCATGTAGCTTAATAAGAAAAGCTCGAAGAGTTTATTCAACTTCTGTTAATTTCAGTGGTATTTTAATAGTAGTGTTGGTCTTTTTATTTGTGCACCTTGTTGTTAAATAAAACTTTTTTAAATGTCTAGATAGTCAGAGATATACTCTCTGGATGACACTTGCAGTAGGCCTTAAAATGTCATAAGTTAATGAAGAGTTCCACAGTGAGTAAACTAGATGATGACAGTATTTAGAAAAGGATTGAGCAAGTATTGTCTTGCAGATGGAAATATAGCTGTAAGCAACAGAAATAAATCACTGTTTCAACAACATATCAATCTTATTCGACTTTAAAAGCAAAACCTATGAAATTATTTTCCAAATATAATTCAACTGTTTCCTTTAAACAAAACCAGCTGTACACATTGAGCTTCGTGATGAACTTGGCCCAGCATGTCAGAACGTACGTTAAGTCCATGAGGATTATCAGCAGGATGTGGCCTTGTGACACAAACACAGTCGACTCAGCTAATGAAATTGTGTTCACGCCTATTTGGGTTTAGTGTCGGAAGGCTGCAGCACACTGACCACATCCGACATGAAGGAACACCTTAAAGTGCGGGCGCATTGTGAGCTGTTTAAAAGCTAATGGGGTTTCCTGAAGGCGCCAGCTTGAAGGCAGCAACCAAAGGGTTAATATTGTATTCATTATTTAGCTTTACTTTGGCGCACTGGCAGCTCCAACTACCAAGGGATTTGAATTACGGTTCGCGAGATGAAGTTTTTTCTGCTGATGATTTTCTCCTTGATCCATTGCCCTCTGGCTGTAAGTACCAACATATTCTTTCCTTGCCACAGTCTTCATGGTTTTCAGCCAATACAGGAAACAAAACCGTTTTGAATGTAATGTTTTTGGCAGAATTGTGATCACAGCAGCAGTGAGTCAGACAGTAATGAGGTCAGAATGAATCCTCATCACAGCAGCAGCAGTGAGTCTGACAGTGATGAGGTAAGAATCCTATGAATCCTAACGTGTCAGTTATAGAGAAATCATATAAAAACAACCTTTTCAGATTAAAGATTTACTGTGAATATATCTTCTTGCTGCAGAATTGCAATGGCCGTCCGTTTCCTCACTGGCCTTCTCGACCTTTCTGGCCATTTCCGGGTCTGTGGCCGCAGCCACCACCACCTCGTCCACCCCCAACCCCAGCACCATCCACAACACTCAAACCAACCACCACCCAAGATCCCCCTCCGACTACAACGGCTGCTGCTACCACCGAGAGCTCACGAGGAGACAACAACGCCGTGCTCTGAGAGCAGCATGAGCAGCCTGGCTGACTCGGTCAAAAGCAGATGTATGTTCCGCTCATATTGTATGTGTGTTGTGTTTCATCATGTTGCCATGTGGGAACCAGACCTTCACAAACATGTCAACATATTTGTCCTTGTATTTCAGTATTGGTTCAGCAACCTTTCCGCATTCTCATGTATTTTTCGGTTGACTACTATCATGCACTTTTCATATTAGTTCTATCAGCATAATGTCGCACAGCCCAAACAACAACCTAAAGAATGTTTTGATATGTGGTGATTTATAACATGTTAAAGTGAGACAGGCACTTGTTCTGAGGTTTAAATGTGAGTTCTGATGGAGGTTGGTCTCCGGACGTCTGTGGGAGCCGTGTGGGAGTTGCTGACGACAGGGCGGTGGATCAGCAGCCCTGGATCAACTGAGCTTATAAAGGGCTGAGCGTTGAACCCTTAATGCCTGACTCTTTGCTTCATCACTGAAGTCTGGCGTACGGTACTTTATCATGACTCGGCACATTCATGGCACTGCACTGACAACTCTTCGATGCATTTATTCACACTAACATTATTGTACAACTTCAATACTACATCTGTTGTTTTAAAAACAGGTCTGTGTGTATTGTCAGGTGGGTTTTGCACAGCTACTCATTGAGAATGTAAACTTTTTTCAGAGTTTTTTGTTTTCTCAATGTCAATTTAACTTGCAATGTAAACCGGGCAAAGATCGGGCAGAGCTTGGTGTGAGTCAGTAATTCTGAACCCGGCACTGAATTATGAGCATACAGCGCTTTATGATTTGTAGTTGATGTGGAAAGTTTTTATTAAATATTGAGGTAACACTTTTTGTCGTAAAACTCTTAATCTAGTGAGTTGTGTCTGTTCGTTTTGTACATTGTCGCTGCATGAAACTAAATCGTGGTAATTAGAAAACTTCCTGCATTGAGCACCCATTAAACAAATAACTCTGGTTATCTTCCTACAATAAAGCCTTTGTTGTTTCAGTATTTATATATACATATCTGTATGTATATATATATATATATATATATATATATATATATAAAACAAAGAGGTAAGAAACCAATACAATTAAGATAATGACATTAAAAAGCTAAAAATTATCTACTTTACATATTATAGATCATGTGTGTGACATGAGTATTGTGTAGAAAGCAAATGTAGACAAGTAAAGACTATTCCTGGTACTTTAATTACATACCGGACAATATCAAATAACAGTGTTTCAGATGTCTTTCATTCGCATGGAAAATTGTTGTGTTCAGACTAACCAGAGACTCACATGCTGGGACATGCTTGTAATACAAAGGTCTCCATGGTGCATGCTGCCATCTACACAGATGGAAGACAGCAATAAGGTGTCCTTGTCTGCCACATCACTGAAAGCACCAGCTGTTGCAACATGTGCCCTGCTATTCATGGCTGAAGTGAAGATATTTGACTGACAGTAGAAGCTTTAAGCGGCTGCCCAAGCACTAGTGAATACGTGCCTCACTGTGTCCAGCTGAGAAGACCGACAGGACACGGCCTCAAACACGTTACTGGTATACCACTATACCATTATACCACTATACCTCTATACCACTATACCACTATACCATTATACCACTATACCAGTATACCACTATACCACTATACCAGTATACCACTATACCACTATACCAGTATACCACTATACCAGTATACAACTATACCACTATACCAGTATACCACTATACCACTATACCACTATACCACTATACCAGTATACCAGTATACCACTATACCACTATACCACTATACCACTATACCAGTATACCACTATACCACTATACCATTATACCACTATACCATTATACCAGTATACCACTATACCATTATACCAGTATACCACTATACCAGTATACCACTATACCATTATACCAGTATACCACTATACCAGTATACCAGTATACCACTATACCATTATACCAGTATACCACTATACCAGTATACCATTATACCAGTATACCATTATACCAGTATACCACTATACCAGTATACCACTATACCACTATACCACTATACCAGTATACCACTATACCATTATACCAGTATACCACTATACCACTATACCACTATACCACGATACCAGTATACCACTATACCACTATACCACTATACCAGTATACCACTATACCATTATACCACTATACCACTATACCACTATACCAGTATACCACTATTCCACTATACCGGTATACCACTATACCATTATACCAGTATACCACTATACCATTATACCAGTATACCACTATACCAGTATATCATTATACCAGTATACCACTATACCAGTATACCACTATATCAGTATACCACTATACCACAATACCAGTATACCACTATACCACTATACCAATATACCACTATACCAGTATACCACTATACCACTATACCACTATACCACTATACCAGTATACCACTATACCACTATACCACTATACCACTTTACCAGTATACCACTATACCATTATACCACTATACCACTATACCACTATACCACTATACCATTATACCACTATACCACTATACCACTATACCAGTATACCATTATACCACTATACCAGTATACCACTATACCATTATACCAGTATACCACTATACCAGTATACCATTATACCAGTATACCACTATACCATTATACCACTATACCACTATACCATTATACCAGTATACCACTATACCATTATACCACTATACCAGTATACCACTATACCACAATACCAGTATACCACTATACCAGTATACCACTATACCATTATACCACTATACCACTATACCAGTATACCACTATACCACTATACCACTATACCAGTATACCACTATACCAGTATACCACAATACCACTATACCACAATACCAGTATACCACTATACCACTATACCACTATACCAGTATACCAGTATACCACTATACCAGTATACCACTATACCACAATACCACTATACCACTATACCACTATACCACTATACCACTATACCACTATACCACTTTACCAGTATACCACTATACCATTATACCACTATACCACTATACCATTATACCACTATACCAGTATACCACTATACCAGTATACCACTATACCACTATACCATTATACCAGTATACCACTATACCAGTATACCATTATACCACTATACCATTATACCACTATACCACTATACCACTATACTACTATACCAGTATACCAGTATACCATTATACCAGTATACCACTATACCATTATACCAGTATACCACTATACCAGTATACCACTATACCAGTATACCATTATACCACTATACCACTATACCAGTATACCATTATACCAGTATACCACTATACCAGAAATCAGAATCAGAATCAGAAACAGGTTTATTGCCAAAGAATGTTTTCACAAACAAACGAGGAACTTTTTTTGGCGGAAGGTGCAAGAATCGCGCACCAAGACACCGAGGCGCCGTCCGCGGCGCCATCTAGGAAAGGGTGGATGAAAGATGACAGCATAACATGAGGGAAGAGAGGCGAGAAAAAGAAAAAGCCACCCCCCGACTATGCCCCTAGAGGAGTACAGTGTGGGAGCAGGAGAAACAAAAACACCATTGCACATAAGCACATACATCTTAGACATGACTTGCAACGAGTAGGAAGGGAGGAGGGGAGGTAATCAAAGACTGGATAGCCCGTCATTGGGGCAGAAGGTAACCAGCACCGACAAGCAGCCAGCCGGTCCTTCCGTCACGGCGCGGATGAACCCGTCCTGTCACCTGGGGGGGCAAGCGAAGGCGTGGGATAGGGGTAGTGAGTGCTTTTCAGTGATGGTTGTGTGTGTAAGTGGCCTGATGTATCGTCCTCCCCCAGTCCACAACAGACAAAGTTCTCAGTCCACAAGATGGTCGTTGCCATGGAGATGGCCTTGAAGGGTCCTGGGGAGAAAACAACCACAGGTGTCTGTGGATAGGGGGAAGGGAATGAGAGAGAGTCTCGCTTCAGTGATCTTCGCTCCAGTATACCACTATACCATTATACCAGTATACCACTATACCAGTATACCATTATACCACTATACCAGTATACCACTATACCATTATACCACTATACCTCTATACCACTATACCATTATACCACTATACCAGTATACCACTATACCACTATACCATTATACCACTATACCAGTATACCACTATACCACTATACCAGTATACCACTATACCATTATACCAGTATACCACTATACCACTATACCAGTATACCAGTATACCAGTATACCAGTATACCACTATACCAGTATACCACTATACCACTATACCATTATACCACTATACCACTATACCACTATACCACTATACCACTATACCACTATACCAGTATACCACTATACCAGTATACCACTATACCAGTATACCACTATACCAGTATACCATTATACCAGTATACCACTATACAAGTATACCACTATACCACTATACCAGTATACCACTATACCATTATACCATTACACCACTATACCACTATACCACGATACCACTATACCAGTATACCACTATACCACTATACCACTATACCACTATACCACTATACCAGTATACCAGTATACCACTATACCACTATACCACTATACCACTATACCACTATACCACTATACCAGTATACCAGTATACCACTATACCATTATACCACTATACCACTATACCACTATAGCACTATACCACTATACCACTATACCACTATACCACTATACCACTATACCACTATACCACTATACCACTATACCACTATACCACTATACCACTTTGGGGCGGCTTTAGCTCAGTGGGGTAAGAGGGCCGTCCTGCAACCGCAGGGTTGTGGGTTCGATCCCGCCTCCGCATTAGTTGCAAGTCAAGTGTCCTTGAGCAAGGCACTGAACCCCAGTTGCTTCCGGCGCTTCACCGCAGCCCACTGCTCCTTAATAACTAAGGATGGGTTAAATGCAGAGAACTAATTTCCCCTTAGGGATTAATAAAAGTGTATATTCTTCTTATTCTATACCACTATACCAGTATACCATTATACCACTATACCATTATACCACTATACCACTATACAACTATACCAGTATACCACTATACCATTATACCACTATACCAGTATACCACTATATGTTACGATCTCAGACACTTAGGAAGTAGGACCCAATTGCACGACCCGGGAGACAGAGATAAAGTATTTGTAAGTACTTTATTTTTCGGTTCTGCAGTGAACAAATGAAAGCTCACGTAGTGAGGATCAAAAAACTTTCAAGAGCACAACATAACCCGACCTGATCATGGGCAAAGACCAGACGAACTGACAAGGAACACTGGGAGACAGGGAATTTAAGCACATGGTAACAAGACACAGGTGGGACCAATCAGGGGCGGGGCTGACACTGATGAGCATAGGAGACAGGTGTGATGACAGGTGAAAACAATCAGGAAGCCTGGAATGAGAGAAAGCGAACATAAATGACATGAACCTCTCTAGCATATCTGTCGGTGCACAACAGTACCCCTCTAGGGCCAACTCCTGATGGCCCAGGCTGATTGTAAAAGTCGTGGATAAGAGTCTTGTCTACGATAAATGAAGCAGCTATCCAGCTTCTAGCCTCAGGACCGTAACCCTTCCAGTCTACTAGGAATTGCTTGCCCTCCCTATTACGGACCTCCAGTAGCTTACGGACCTTGTAAACGCCACCCCTTCAAAGAACTGGGGCGGTGGAGGGGCTTGAGGCGGGAACAAGTGTGCTCTCACACACCGCTTGATTTTACTAACGTGAAACGTTGGGTGCACTCTCAAGGTCCTGGGGAGTTGCAAGCGCATCGATTCCGGGTTGATGACTCTGGACACTGGAACCGGACCCACAAATCTCGGAGCCAGTTTCTTTGAGGCGACATGGAGTGGTAAGTCTTTGGTAGAGAGCCAAACCTTTGGCCTGGACTGTAGGAGGAGCGACCCTGCGATGAACGTCCGCAACAGCCTTCATCCGAGCTGAACTGGAGAAGAGACTGGCGAGCACCAGCCCAAACTCTGCGACAACGTCTGATCATGGCATGTGCCGATGGAACCATCACCTCTTCCTCGTTGTTAGGAAAAGTGGAGGCTGGAAACCATTGACACAATGGAATGGAGAGAGACCTGTGGCCGCCGTGGGAAGGGTATTGTGGGCAACCTCGACCCATGTGAGGTGGTCACCCAGGTGGTCTGGTTCCGGGAGACGAGACAACGTGGCGTAGTCTCTAGTTCTTGGTTCAGACGCTCCGACTGTCCATTTGACTGAGGGTGATATCCTGATGACAGGCTGACGGTGGCACCTATGAGTCGACAAAACTCTTTCCAGAAGGCGGAAATGAATTGTGGACCCCTGTCGGAAACAATGTCATTAGGGAATCCATGGATCCTGCAACGTGATTCATCATGACCTCTGCGGTGACTTTGGCAGAGGGAAGCTTGGTCAATGGGATGAAGTGAGCCATCTTTGAAAATCGATCAACCACTGTTAGAACCGTAGTCTTGCCTCTGGATGAGGGAAATCCTGTCACAAAATCCATCGAAATGTGTGACCAAGGACGATGGGGAATCGGCAGCGGCTGGAGCAAGCCCATCTTAACTTGAGATGAGGTCTTATTACACGCACACACCGGACAAGCCGCCACATACTCGGCACATTTTTCTTCATGGATGGCCACCAGAAACGTTGTTGAATCCTGAACATTGTTCTTGCTACTCCCGGATGGCACGAAAGCACAGATGAGTGAGCCCAGTGGATGACCTTGGAGTGAAGAGCCTCAGGAACAAACAGCAGATTGTTGGGACACTCGCTAGGCGCTGGATTCATGACATTTGCCTCTTTAACGTCTGACTCCACTTGCCAGGAAAAGGCTCCGATCACCCGTTAAGTGGAAGGATGGTCTTGGGCTCTACCGCAGTGGTTCGGGATCGTAAGACGAGACAAAGCATCGGGTTTTTGATTCTGAGACCCGGGACGAAAAGAGAGTGTGAAGTTGAATCTACTAAAGAAAAGTGTCCACCTGGCCTGACGGGAGTTGAGACGCTTAGCCTTTCTTATATATTCTAGATTCTTGTGATCTGTCCAGACTAAAAACGGTTGCTCTGCACCCTCTAGCCAGTGTCTCCATTCCTCGAGGGCAGCTTTTACAGCTAACAATTCCTTGTTTCCCACGTCATAATTCCGCTCTGCCGTTGTCAACTTCCGCGACAGGTAAGCACATGGATGCATCTTGTTGTCTTCTGCAGAACGTTGAGACAGTACTCCTCCAATTCCCTCATTGGAAGCATCCACCTCGACCATAAACTGGCGCTGGGGATCTGGAATGGTGAGTATGGGAGCTGAGGTGAATCTATCTCTGAGAAGTTTGAAAGCAAGATCCGCCTGGGGGGTCCACTTGAAGGCAACCTTAGGAGAAGTCAGAACATGCAGAGGAGCAGCAACAGAACTGAAATTCCTAATAAACTTCCTATAGAAGTTAGCAAATCCTAGGAACTGCTGAACCTTTTTCCTGGAGTCTGGTGTGGGCCACTGGGATACTGCACTGACTTTCACAGGATCCATTTGGATATGATTAGGTGAGACTATGTATCCTAAGAAAGACACCTCTTCTGTGTGGAACTCGCACTTCTCTGCCTTGACATATAGCTGATTATCCAGTAGCTTCTGCAAAACTTGGCGGACATGGTTAACATGAGATTTAGCGTCTGGGGAGAAAATCAGTATGTCATCCAGATACACAAACACTGAAATATTCAAGAATTCCCATAAACCTCATTCACAAAAGCTTGAAACACAGCCGGTGCATTGCACAGTCCAAAAGGCATTACCAAGTACTCATAGTGACCATTCTGAGTGTTGAATCCAGTCTTCCACTCATCCCTTGTTTTATTCTAACCAAGTGATATGCATTTCTTAAATCCAACTTGGTGAATATCTTGGCCGTATGAAGCAGTTCAAAAGCAGATGACATGAGTGGCAGAGGATAGCGGTTCTTCACCGTAATGTCATTTAGTGGACTGTAGTCTATGCAAGGTCTCAGAGACCCGCCTTTCTTTCCCACAAAAAAGAATCCCGCTCCGGCTGGAGACGATGAAGGACGGATAATCCCTGATTTGAGTGAAGAGGAGATGTATTCATCCATTGCTGTTCTCTCAGGTCTCGAAATCGAGTAAAGTCTCCCTTGGGAATGGGGGCTCCCGTAAGAGATCAATGGGACAGTCAAAATCTCGGTGAGGAGGTAGCGACAAGGCTTTAGACTTGTTAAACACTTCTTTTAAATCATGGTAACAGGAAGGTACCTTGTGTAGATCAGGATAGTCAGGGTGATCTATAATGATCCTACTAGAGTCTGTTGGTGCATTAACAGGTTGCGAAGTTTACACCTGCCCTTACAATCCTCTCCCCATTCCTTAACTTTCCTGAAGGCCAGTCTATGTGAGGATTGTGGATCTTCAGCCAAGGAAACCCCAAAATAATCGGGTGCTGAGTCGACTCAAAATATGAAATTGCATGCTCGTATGGTCCTTATTTATAGTAATCCGTATGGGCTCAGTGCAATGGGTAACTGTGAACAACAAGCGGCCGTCTAAGGCACTGGCACTAACAGGATGAGATAGCGGGACAGTTTTTATTTTTAGCTGTTTGACTAGGCCCCAGTCTATAAGGCTTTCGTCAGCCCCTGAGTCTATTAACACACCCTGGTCAAAGGTCTGATTGTTAATACAAATGTCTACCTGAGTAACAGGTCGAGGAGGGAAGTCTGCGGGAAACTTGCTCACCAGCGCCCTCCTTTTGACTGGTGAGCACGATCTTGTGCCGGGCAAGAAGCGAGTTGATGACCCGCTGGCCGCAGTAGAAACAGCATACCTCCCGTAGACGGCGCTGCCTCTCCTCCAGAGAAAGCCTGGTTCTTCCAAGCTGCATGGGTTCCCCGGAGTCATTCGGAAGTGTAGTCCTCTGATGGTCCGGTAACATGAGCTGGAAATCCTCCGCTGGCTGCGCGACCCCGAGGCGAATTCTGGAAGCTGGGAATAACATCTCGGTTGCGTCGACGCTCCTCTCTCTTTCCGAAGACGGTTATCGATCCGGATGGCCACAGCGATGATGGATTCCAGATCCCGGTGTGTCTCCAGTGGAGCCAGCTGGTCCTTTATCGGTTCCGAAAGTCCTGTCATGAAGGCGTCACGAAGAGCCGGAACATTCCATCCGCTGTCCGCTGCTGCTGTACGAAACTCGATGGCATAATCAACCACCTGACGGTTGAGCTGACGTATTTGAAACAGTCTTCTGCTGGCCTCCGTAGCAGGCGATGAGTGGTCAAAAATGCGCCTCATAGTCTCTATGAAATCGGCCAATGAGTAACATAGTTCGGTGACTCTAGACCATTCTGCAGTAGCCCAGGCTGCAGCTCTTCCCGTTAAATGAGACACAATAAACGCCACTTTACCATGCTCAGATAAAAAAGCTGCTGGGTTGTGTTGAAAATGCAGATCACACTGTACCAGAAAGGCTCTGCAATTCGAAGAGTCTCCGGAAAATCTCTCCGGAAGAGCCAGCCGTAACGGGAAGGAAACAGCCTGACCTGGGTCGTCAGCTGGAGTATTGACAGGCAAATTCTCAGCTGTGGATGACGTCACCGGAGGAGCAGTCTGTTGACTGAAAAAATTATTCATTTGGGCAACCAGTTGTTGCATCTGTGTAGATAATTCTTCCTGAACCCCGGCCTGGCGTCCTCTCAGCTCTTGTATTTCCCGGCTGACCTTGTCCAGTTTTTCCTCGTGATGAAAAATCGTCACGCCCTGTACCGACAGAGCGGCGTGAAGCGTTCTTGGGTCGGCTGGGTCCATAATGTGGTCAGTTCGTTCTGTTACGATCTCAGACACTTAGGAAGTAGGACCCAATTGCACGACCGGAGACAGAGATAAAGTATTTGTAAGTACTTTATTTTTCGGTTATGCAGTGGACAAAATGAAAGCGCTCACGTAGTGAGGATCAAAACTTTTCAAGAGCACAACATAACCCGACCTGATCATGGCAAAAGACCAGACGAACTGACAAGGAACACTGGGAGACAGGGGAATTTAAGCACATGGTAACAAGACACAGGTGGGACCAATCAGGGGCGGGGCTGACACTGATGAGCATAGGAGACAGGTGTGATGACAGGTGAAAACAATCAGGAAGCCTGGAATGAGAAAGCGAACATAAATGACATGAACCTCTCTAGCATATCTGTCGGTGCACAACACTATACCATTATACCAGTATACCACTATACCATTATACCAGTATACCACTATACCACTATACCACTATACCACTATACCACTATACCACTATACCATTATACCACTATACCAGTATACCACTATACCATTATACCAGTATACCACTATACCACTATACCATTATACCAGTATACCACTATACCACTATACCACTATACCAGTATACCATTATACCACTATACCATTATACCATTATACCACTATACCATTATACCATTATACCACTATACCATTATACCATTATACCACTATACCACTATACCACTATACCACTATACCACTATACCATTATACCACTATACCACTATACCACTATACCACTATACCACTATACCACTATACCACTATACCAGTATACCACTATACCACTATACCACTATACCACTATACCAGTATACCACTATACCACTATACCACTATACCAGTATACCACTATACCACTATACCATTATACCACTATACCACTATACCACTATACCACTATACCATTATACCATTATACCATTATACCACTATACCACTATACCAGTATACCAGTATACCAGTATACCACTATACCATTTTACCACTATACCAGTATACCAGTATACCATTATACCATTATACCATTATACCATTATACCACTATACCAGTATACCACTATACCAGTATACCAGTATACCACTATACCATTTTACCACTATACCATTATACCATTATACCACTATACCAGTATACCAGTATACCACTATACCACTATACCAGTATACCACTATACCACTATACCATTTTACCACTATACCAGTATACCAGTATACCACTATACCAGTATACAGGAAGCGCTGTGCCAACGGCTGCTTGTTCCAGTAGTGGCGTTTTGCTTTTATTTTATTGTCTTTTTTTGCACTTTTCCTCTCTTTTTCTTTTTCTTTTCTTTCACGTTTGTCTTAGTTACGGTCGGACACTGGACCATAACTACTTTTCGATAATTCTACTGTGGCTTTGTTCACTTTGTCGTGAGTATCGGTGAGCCACAGCAAAACAATGACGGGACCGCTGCTCACTCGCTGCTCAGTTGATCGCGCTGTGCAGGCAAGCTTCTGCCTGAGACAGACCTGTGATCCGCTGAGCTACGGAGGAGGGCTCATGTTGCAGATCGGGTGTCAAGCGGAGGGCTAAACGAGGAGATACAAACCCTCGGTACCGTCGATCATAACGGGAACGTGAGGTCTTTGGCGAATAAGACGGATGAGCTCGGCGCTGGTAATGTCTGAGAGGATCTTCCGTGAGAGCAGTCTCTTGTGCTTCACTGAGACGTGGCTACACGCGGACTATCCGGATCACAGCGCCTTTGCCCGGCTTCAGGACTGTTCGGCTGACAGAGACGCTACACAGAGCGGTAAGAAGAGGGGGCGGATCGCTGTTTATGTGAATGAACGGTGGTGCCACCCGGACCATGTGCGTGAAGGAGCGCTTCTGTAGCCCGAACATTGAACTGTTGGCCGTGGGGATGCGCCCGTACTATTTGCCGAGAGAGTTCACGTCCGCCATTGTGGTTGTCGTACGTGCGCCATCAGCTGACGCTGAGGAAGCTGTGGACACCATCCACTCCACTGTGTCTGCTCTGCTGAATCATCAGCCTGGAGCCTTCATGGCTATCACTGGTGACTTTAACCACACCACATTGGAAAAAGCTCTGCCAACCTTCCATCAATACATAGACTGCCCAACAAGGAACAATAAAACTCTGGACTTGCTGTATGCTAATACTAAGGACGATACAGCGCCACTGCCCTTCCCCCTCGGCAGGTCTGATCATGACCTGGTCCGCTGACACCCAGGTATGTTCCTCTGGTGAAGAGGCTGCCGTGACCACCAGGACTGTGAGGAGGTGGTCTCTGGAGGCTAACGACGCTCTACAGGACTGCTTGAGTCAACGGACTGGGATGTGCTGTGTGGACCGCACGGGAGGACATCAACAGTATGGCCAACTGCATCACGGAAAACATCAAGTTCTGTGAACACACCACCATCCCATCACGGACTGTGCGCTGCTTCCCAACAACAAGCCCTGGATCACCAGGGACCTGAAGGCGCTTCTTAACATGAAGAAAGCTGCTTTCAGGCCTGGAGACAGGGATGAGCTGAGGAGAGCCCAGCACAACCTAAAGGTGAAGCTCAGGAGGGCAAGGACTCTACAGGAGGAAGCTGGAGGCCAAACTCCAGCTGAACAACACAAGGGAGGTGTGGTCTGGCATGAAGCAGATAACTGGCTTCAAGGTGGGGGAGACAGCCAGGGGCTCCTGGAGAGGGCCAACGAGCTGAACTGTTTTTCAATAGGTTCAGTTCACAGCCCTCCCCGCCTCCTCCACACATCACACCTCCCAAACACCTCCTCCCCTCTGTCCCCTGCTGAGCTGCACATCCACCGAGCCCTCAATAACAATGGGCTCCTCCACCTCCCCTCTCTGTGACGACTGACCAGGTGAGAAGACAGCTGGAGAAACTACACCAGCGCAGAGCTGAAGGTCCTGATGGCATCAGCCCCAGGGTCCCAAAGACCTGCGCCACCCAGCTGTCTGGTGTCCTGCAGCGCCTCTTCAACCTCAGCCTGAGGCTGGGGAAGTCCCGTGCTGTGGAAGACGCCGTGCCTGGTCCCTGTCCCAAAGAAGTCAGCACCATCTGGCCTCAACGACTACCGACCGTCGCCTCACTTCCCATGTGATGAAGGTGCTGGAGAGGCTGGTCTTGGCCCACCTCCGCCGCAGGTGAAATCATCGTTGGACCCTCTGCAATTTGCTTACCAGCCTCATGTGGGAGTGGACGACGCCATCATCTACCTGCTGCAACGAGCTCAGTCGCACCTGGATGGAACCGTGTCTCTGTGAGAGTCACTTTCTTTGACTTCTCCAGTGCATTTAACACCATCCAGCCACTGCTGCTGAGTGAGAAGCTGCGGTGGCCGTGTGGACGCGTCCACCATCTCCTGGATCACTGACTACCTCACAGGCAGACCACAGTTTGTCAGAATGGGCGTGTGCTGTCTGGAACGGTGGTCAGTGATGTTGAGCCTCACAGGAACTGTTCTGTCTCCTTCCTCTTCACCCTGTACACCAGTGACTTCCAGTACAACACGGAGTCATGCCATCTGCAGAAGTACTCTGATGATTCTGCAGTGGTCGGGTGTATTAGGGATGGACGGGAGGAGGAGTACAGGGCAGTGGTGAGTGACTTTGTAAAGTGGGCCGATGAGAACCACCTGCGGCTGAACGTGGCCAAGACCAGAGAGATGGTGGTGGACTTCAGGAGGAAGGCGACAGCTCCTACACCTCTGAGTGTCCTGGGAGGGGACGTGGACATGGTGGAGGAGCAAGTACCTGGGCGTCTCCATCGACAGCCGACTGAACTGGAAGGCCAACATCAACGCTGTGTACAAGAAGGGGATGAGTCGACTTTTTCCTGAGAAAGCTTCGATCCTTCAACGTGTGCAGCAAGATGCTGGAGTTATTCTACCAGTCGGTTGTGGCTAGTGTGCTGCACTTTGCCATTGTCTGCTGGAGGTGCAGCATCGAGCCGTGACACCAGCCGTCTTAACAAACTGGTTAGGAAGGCTGGCTCCATCATCGGCTGCCAGCTGGAGCACCTGGAACAGGTGGTGGAGAGGAGGACGTTGAAGAAACTGGTGTCCATATTGGACAACCCGGACCACCCTCTCCACCACCTCCTACAGGGACAGAGGAGTACTTTCTCCAGACGTCTCCTCACGCTCCGCTGCCACAAGGAGAGATACAGGAGAACATTCCTGCCGACGGCTATGAGGCTCTACAACAGTTCACCTCTTGCCAGATCACCCTAACCCTTCTTATATTTTGTGTTTTGTTTTTTTATTCTTGTGTGTTGCTGCTACTGACTCGACAAATTTCCCCTTGTTGATTAATAAAGTATATATCTATCTATCTATCTATCTATCTATCTATACCACTATACCATTATACCACTATACCAGTATACCAGTATAACACTATACCAGTATACCAGTATACCAGCATACCAGTATACCACTATACCAGTATACCAGTATACCACTATACCATTTTACCACTATACCACTATACCAGTATACCACTATACCACTATACCAGTATACCATTATACCATTATACCATTATACCATTATACCACTATACCAGTATACCAGTATACCACTATACCAGTATACCAGTATACCAGCATACCAGTATACCAGTTCACATGGCTATGAGTAGACACTACAGAATTGCAGTTTACTGTTTCCTGTTTTGTTTTGCTACTTCCTTCCTTTGTGTGTTTTCCCACCGTTTTGATCGTCTGCCCCAAGTCGTATCACCGGTTCCCCGTTAGCTCTGGCTAACCTCCTGCTAACCTCATGCTAACCTCCTGCTAACCTCCTGCTAACCTCCTGCTAACCTCCTGCTAACCTCATGCTAACCTCCTGCTAACCTCATGCTAACCTCCTGCTAACCTCATGCTATCCCTCCTGCTAACCTCCTGCTAACCTCATGCTAGCCCTCATGCTAACCTCCTGCTAACCTCATGCTAACCTCCTGCTAACCTCCTGCTAACCTCCTGCTAACCTCCTGCTAACCTCCTGCTAACCTCATGCTATCCCTCCTGCTAACCTCCTGCTAACCTCATGCTATCCCTCCTGCTAACCTCATGCTAACCTCCTGCTAACCT